>NW_003298769.1:277744-335345 GCF_000151645.1 Tuber melanosporum
TATCAACAGAATAGGAATAAGTCCCGCCATTATATAATTCTTGGTCAGCCTGATAGCGGAGGTACTATGGAAAATTAGTAGTGTACTAGGCTGGTAACAAAAATCACCGGCAGCGCAAGCGTACCACACCAAAAGTAACCGACTATAGGTAGTTGAATCCCCTCCCTAGGATACCAAAAGAATGCAAAAAATACTTTGATAAGTTTCAGAAGTATGCCAACTTCCCACACACAAAAGCTTAGGTCTAGCAACATCAAATTGATGCTTTGGCAGCTAAAATTACTTAATCAAAGTTGAAAAATGGCCAAAAAACTATAGTTTTCCATACAGTACAAAAAGTGCTGAGACTCAATGTCACTTTTGCTCTTTGGTCAATGAACATTCTAGAAAATAAGATATATATTTGTAAAAACCTGGATGAGAAACCCCAAGGAATTCTCTTGGATATGTAATAGATTTTAAGTTTTATCAATGGAATAAAGGTAGAGTTATAATGTTGTCAACATGGATACTTTGGGTGTAAAATACACTTCTACCAATGATTTTTGTTACCAGCCTCATACTGGTACGTCCAAGCCAAGAATTAGCACCTCTTCTGGCATAGCGCCCCTGGGCCCAGAAAAAGTATAGTATTGGTGCTAATTTCTCGCTAGGTACATGCATTATGAATGAGTATGGTGGTGATAAATATTCTGAACAAGCCAGATTCAGTCAAGTATTAAAGTTGCTATCTCCACAATACACTTGCACATGCAATAGATTTACATGAAAATTTGTACGAAACTGATCAATAAGTTTCTAAGGCATATTCTCCTACTCAGTATACAATGCTTCTTGTACCTGCTGCCTTGATTCCTTACTACTGGTCACAGTTGTAACAGGATTTTGCACATGACAGGATTTTGAGTTATGGGTTTCACGCATATGACTCACTCGAGTCATATGACCTAATAGTCGGGATAAGCAAGTGTGAGGGATAAGCAAGTGTGATGCTTCGGTTTTTTTTTTTTTTTTTGTAGATCAAGGCTGGCAACTGGATTACTCCAACAACTCAAACAGTCCAGTGAGACCAATTTAGTGCAATAAAGATGTCGGAAGCTATGGAAAAGCTTGAAATGAAGAAGCGCTTAGATGCAGCAATAGAATGGCTAGGAGGGGAGCCAGATGAAAAGGCGAGTACTGCAGCTAAAATCTTTAATGTCAAACAGTCATCGATTCATATGCGCCAATACCGAGAACGCCATTAAGAGAGAAACAGTTGCGGTACTTTCAACCAGCATGGAGGGAATATTCTTATCCTTACAGGGGCTCAGGAGAAAGCAGTTTTCCGGTTCTGCCATGACCAATTAGAGATGGGACTAGGAGCGACTCCCTCCATTATTTATTTATTCAGCAATCTGCCATCTCTATCAGTAAGAACAACGTAATCCTCCCTCTCAGATCTGATTTCGGAAATGGCTCAAGAAGAATCTGACTCTTCATACCATTAAAGTAAAGTCAATCGCCTAGGCTCGTATTACAACCTATAGTGTGGAGGATCTAAAGAGCTTTTTTATTGAGTATCAGAATACTCTCACAAAGTATGGGATCAAACGTGCCAAATATATGTACAATATGAAAGAGTCTGGAGTTCGTGTTGGATGCCCTACTGGTGAAATAGTTATTGTCCCAACTCATGTGAAGGAGTTGTATACAGCAAGTTCTGAGAATTGAAAGTCAATTACTATTATTGAAACTATCTGCGCTGATGGTAGCCCTCCTCCACCTCTGTTTATGATCTACCCTGGTGAAAAGATTATGGAAAGTTGGGCGAGTGATAACCTCTTAGGAGCTGAGGTAATTGCTGTCTCTCAAACTGGATATACAAATGAGAAAATAGCTCTTGCAGGGCTTGATCACTTTATCAAGTATGTTGATGCTGGTCCTGACTAATATTGGCGCCTCCTTTTGCTCGATGGACATGTTAGCTACCACAAAGCCGACTTTATTCTCAAATGCCATAAGACCCACATTGTTCTCTTTGGATTTCCATCACATCTTACGCATGTGCTTCAGCCCCTTGATGTTGGTGCCTTCTGTCCCTGGAAACATTATCACAATAAGGCGATTCACAATGCCCTACACTCACTCGATATAGAATACACAATTTCCTTCTTCTTTAGAGACTTTAGTTTTATTCGTAAACAAATATTTCAAGTTCATACTATTAAAAATACCTTTAAAGACTCTGGGATGTATCTTGTCTCATTTAAGGCAGTATTGAAGAAGATGTGGTATTATAATGCCTAGAGAAACTCCAAAGCTGTTTCTCCCACCAGTGCATCATCCTCCTCAGATCCTGGTCCCAGCATATCAGCAAACTTCAGCCAAGCAGAGGTCCCAATTGAGGAAGGGGGGAGCTTGAGCTTCCTGTACTTCCTAGCTCTTATTTTGAGTGCCAAAAGGACATGAGTGAATGGATTGACAAAGCTGAAACCTTTAGTCCATCCTCTAAAGCCCACTTCCAACAATAGGGACAGGGTACACAGATTTGCCTTACTGAGGGACAGTTGCAAGAGGAATTCTATTGTGCTATTCAATCAAAACGCCAAGAGCAACAGAAGCATAAAACCAAATCTCAGCGAAGTATTCAGAAAGGTGGTATTATTACAGTTGAAGAAGCGAGACAGAGGACAGCAGAAAAGGAACTGAAAGAAAAAGCTGTGGCAATTAAGAAAGCTCGAAAGGACATTCAAGTTGTGGTCAATAAGGCCAAGATAGCCTTTCACCGCCATGGTATTGATGCTCACAAAGCAGAAAAAGAAAGGAAAAAGCAGGTTCAAATTATTCTGTCTCAAAGTGTGATTCCACAACCTGAGCTGATGATTTCTATACCAAATCCAAAGAAGAATCCAAGTTCAGAGAATCTTGAGAACCTTCAACCACCTTTAGATCTATTGTAAGCCTTATTACTCCTTGAGCCAAGTGCTCTTAGTACTACAGGTACAAGTGAGGTTGAGATTATTACTAAAAGTATTCAATTTCCGCAAAGAAACATTAAAATTGGGAGAAGTCAGGGGGGGATAGGAAGTAATTGTGAAGATCTGGGTAGTGAATCAGATTCTGATTCATCATGTACTTCTTCTGACTCAATTATGAGAAATGCAGACTTTGTAACCTTTAATTAAAGTAATATAAGTCATACTGAAGTAATAATATGTCACGAATGTGGCTTAGCGAGAAAAGGGTTTTCACGTAACACATGGTTATGAGTCACAGGTATGTTATGGTTTTGCACATATGACCTATTTGGGTTATATGATTTGTTATGTGTGGGATTTGTGATGCTTTCGCACATGGCTCAAGTATGAGTCATGGGACATGCGCCTGACGAGTATGCCTTGCGAGTGTGCCTTGCGGGTAAGCCTTACACATATGATTTATGTTTCGCACATGACCTCATTATGAGGTCATGGGTTTCGTGCATATGACTCAGTCGAGTCATATGACTTGTTTATTGCATTATGATTAGTTTATGAGCTTTTGTACATGACCTCGCTATGAGGTCATGGGTTTTGAGCATGTGATCACTTTGGTCATATGACTAGTTTGTTATGATTTGGTTTTGCACATGTGACCAATTTAGGTCACATGACTAAGGGTGGGAAGAACACTATATAAGGAGGCCGATACGGCCGAGGAAGATAGGTTCTTCACGCTTTGCTCTAAGTACTTTTCCTACTTATTACTTTAACGAATATAAAACACCTTTACGATCGTTATCTTTATTGCAATGTTATCGTTACGCCAAGGAAGGCGCCTTACGAAGAAGAGTTAGAGAAAGCTTACGATAGGTGTTCCCGGTAGAAGACAAGGGTCTTGTACTATCGGTAACGTAGGCAGAGGCCTAAAGCTATCGTAAGACAAAGAAAGAAGAAGACAGGAAGAGAAGTATCGTTCCCCGTTGCCAAGCACTAACTATCCAGAGAGGGATCGTTACATAATATCTGACAAATAGTTAGCATTTTATGAACCTATTAAAAAACAAAAAAAGAAACTGAAGCGTCACACTTGCTTATACGTCACACTTGCTTATCCCGACTATGAGTGAAGCGAATATGATGGTAACTGGCTATTATTCACGTTATAATTTATTATACATTGTATATGACTCAATTATGAGTTATGGGTCTTACGCGTATAACTAACTCAAGTCATATGACTTGTTTATATTATATTTTGTTATGTTTCGCATATGACTTGATTATAAGTGATGGGTTTTGCGCATATGAGTCACTCGAGTCATATAACCTATTTATGAGGATTTCACATGACTCATAGTTTTGAGTCATCAGGGTTAAGGTTGGTAAGAAGAGTACTATATGAGGAGTCTCGTATGACTGAGGAGAATAGGCTCTTTATGTTTTATTGTGAGTGGTTTCATTACTTATTGCGTTGTATGAATAAAGAACCTTTATGCTCTTTATCCTTTTCATTTCTCATAAGTGTAAGAGCAATTGTTAGAAATATCGGGATCTGATACCTAGGAAATACTCTATGTAGGATAACCCTTCTCGGAATTGGAATCTCTAGTCTTCAAGACTCCCCTCCGGCCCCTCTAACAGGGCCTATACCTGATTATAATATATCGATCATAGTTGCGTCTTGTGACTATAATACTACAGGATTGAAGATGTAAGAATAGCACTGTATATGTTGCTGCTGTTGATCTGATCGGGTTTTGTTCACAGGATATATGAGTGGTAACCTTCAGCTAAGTCTGGGAAGTGGAACAGAGTAAGTCTGTCAACAGCTCGGAGAGATACTAAACTCCAAAGATGTGACATCTTTGGCATAGGCTATAGTTAACAGGACATTTTTGCACAAAGATATGGTATTGAATGGTAAAGGATATCAATGAGAAACCAATACATTTGCACCTACCCTATGATAAATAGAAGAGTCTAAAACTCTGAGGAACACTACTACAGAAGTCAATAAACTCTACATAGTATTACAACTGGTTCCAGGAATGCATTATAGTTGTAGGAATGGTTCTCAATAATAAAACAGCGATTGAAACCCTGTTACCCAGAGCAAGTAAGAGTTACCGACTGAGGAATTATCTGTCAATTTAGTAGAATAGCTTCCTACAAGTTAGGATAAAGTCATCTGGAAGATATTTGTGAGTTGAATACAGAGTTATAGGAGTTTGAAGTCAGGCAACATATGAAGGTTGCAATTACGACTACCTTTGCAGATACAATCCACAGATGAAACTGATGATTTCATCAATAATGAAGATAATTGGGGCCAACACAGTTTGACTTGAGAACTAGGCCATAAGTCTAAAGACTCTAATAATCATATAATTACTATTGGGAACAGAATAGTTCCTATTTAGTTATATTGTAATTGCTGAAGAGGGTGTGGTGATTTTTAGGGTCTCCAGGTGTTCGCACCTTTTAAGAATACTGGATGTGGCGAGTCATAATCAGAAAGGTACATAGTTGTAGTATAAATAAATATAGTCCACGAATACTCAAATATGGAATATAAGTATCGAACTGCCTACCAAGCTTTAGACATCATCATGCAACAGAGAAGAGACCTTAACAATATAATATTGTCTTTGCGATTCAATTCTACTTTATCTATCTTACTTCACTCTTAGTAGTCATAAACGAAACGAGTGAAGTCTGAGCCTTTTTAGACAATCTCTGTCTGCAGAAACAAATTATAGTTAGCCTAAACAACTCTGAAGTTTATTAGGTTGTTTTCGCCTAATAGTTATTGATGGATTTACTCTGTTTCACTTCTCCGACGTAGTCAAAAGTCCCCTCAGATATATCTTGTGAACTGGATCTTGTTAAACAGATGGTAGCGATATATACAGTATTACTTTTCTACTTTAAACTCCGTAGTATTATAGTCACAGGACGCAAATAAGATAAATATGTATGATGACGTGTGGGCCTTGGAAGGGTGTGGAGGGGGGTGTTGAAGACCAGAGATTCCGATTCCGAGTGGGGTAACTCTACTTAGGATAGTTCTTAAGTACCAGATCTTGGTACTCCTAACAGTTACACTACTACTAATAAAGTTATACTGTATTATTGAGTCTTTTCAGTAGTTCCTGTTAGGCGGAGACAACCTAATAGACTTCAGAGTTATCTAGGCCAACCAAGATTCATTTCTGTAGATAGAAATTGTCTAAAAAGGCTTGAATTTCACTTGTTTTGTTTATGACTTCTAATAGCAGTGTAGGGTAGGTAAAGTAGAATAGCATCATGAAGACAATATTATATTGTTAAGGTCTCTTCTCCATTACTTGATTATGTCTAAAAGCTTGGGGGGTATTTCAATATTTATATTCTGCTTCTGAGTATTTGCAG
This sequence comes from Tuber melanosporum, assembly GCF_000151645.1. Taxonomy (NCBI): domain Eukaryota; kingdom Fungi; phylum Ascomycota; class Pezizomycetes; order Pezizales; family Tuberaceae; genus Tuber; species Tuber melanosporum. The sequence continues at coordinate 284,119 of NW_003298769.1, forward strand.
ACTACATATATCTATTATACAACTATATACCTCTCTGATTATAATTCACAACATTGGGTATTCTTCAAAGATACAAACACCTGAAGACCTTGAAAATCACCACATTCTCTTTGGTAATTACGATATTTCTAACTATAAACCATGCTATTCCTAATAGTAATTAACCTATCATTAGAGTCTTTAGATTTATAACCTAGTTCTCAAGTCAAACTGTGTTGGCTCCAATTGTCTTCATCATTGATGAAATCATTAGTTTTATCTGTGGATTGTATCTGTAAACGTAGTTGTAATTGCAACCTTCCTAGGTTGCCTGACTTCAAACCCCTATAACTCTGTATTTAACTGAAAAATATCTTTCAGATAACTTTATCCTAACTTGTAGGAAGCTATTCTACTAAATTAACAGATAATTCCTCAGTGGGCAACTCTTGCATGCTCTGGATAATACGGTTTCAATCGCTGTTCTATTATTGGGAACTATTCCAACAACCATAATGCATTCCTGGAACCAGTTGTAATACTATATGAAGTTCATTGACTTCTGTGGTAGTGTTCCTCAGAGTTTTAGACTCTTCTAATTATCGTAGAGTAGGTGCGAATATATTAGTTTCTCATTGAGATCCTTTACCATTCTATACTATATCTTTATGCACAAACACCCTATTACCCATGGCTCCTGTCCCCGATATTACATCTTTGAAGCCTAGTAACTCTCTGAATAGTTGACAGAGTTGGTTTGTTCTACTTTCCAGCCCTAGTCACAGATCTTCTCTCATATATCCAGTGAACAGGATACAGTCGAATGGACGGCAGTGATGTATATAGTATTATTCTTACACTTTCAACTCAATGTCATTATAGTTACAAGACGCAACTGAGATCGATATATATGATGACCTGTGGGCTCCATAAGGGGGCCTGAGGGGGGTGTTGGAGATCAGATATTCTGATTCCAAGTAGGGTCACCCTACTTAGGGTGGTTCTTAGATATTGAATTCTTGTATTTCTAACAGTTTCAATGTAGTTCAATTTCATTGAAATCTTGTGAATTTAGTAGCTAGAAAGGAACATGTCTAATTCCAGGTTCTTGGACTTGATAATTCCTTAATAATGTCAAACTATATGGAGATTAATATGAGGCCGTAATAGCAGATTGTTGGACTGTTATTGAACTATAATATTATCCAACCTGAAGACTATTTTGCTACCCTCTGGGTAGCCAATTGTCCCAATTGCGATGAAGTATAGCTCAAGGTAGATCATAAGTCTACTATTCATGACTACTGTAATTTATATTTCCTTGAATCTTGTTATTCTGTTTTTGTGTTTAGTACATCAATGATAGAAATTGGATGTTAGCAGAAGATAAGTTTTTCAACCCTTCTGAGAACTCTAATTTTCTGGATTATTATATTTTGTTTTGTTTAAAACAGTGGTATTGTTTTGGAGAATGTAACCAGTATGAGTACTCAGGTAAGGATTTTATTTTATGAATTGATTCAAGTATCGTTTGATACTCTAACGATCCCCCTTTGGGTAGTTAGTTCTTGGCGACAGTGAACGATACTTCTCTTCTTCTTCTTCTACAGTATAATAGCTCTGAGGCCTATGCCTTCATTACTGATAGTACAAGATCTTTATATTCTATTAGTATCGTCTATCATAAGCTTTCTCTAACTCTATCTTATATAGAGCCTTCTTGTTGTAATAGTAATAAAGCTCGCCATAATAATAAAGAGTGTAAAGGTATTTTAAACTTATTAAAGTAATAAGTAGTGAAAATACTTAGAACAAAGTATGAAGAATCTATCTACCTTGGTTATACTGGACTTCTCATATAGTACTCTTCCTGCCCCAAGTCATGTCACCTAAAGTGGTCAGATGTAGGAAACCAAATTATAGCAAACTAGTGATATGATTAAAGTGGTCACATGCTCAAAACCCATGACCTCATAGCAAGGTCATGTGCGAAAACTCATAAACTAATCATAACATAATAAACAAGTTATATGATCCCAAGTGGTCATATGCACAAAATCCATGACCTCATAATGAGGTCATATGTAAAATATAAGTTATATGCCCAAGGCATACCCGTAAGGCATACTTGCAAGGCATACTCACCAGGTATATGTCCCATGAATTATAATCAAATCATGTGCTCAACATAACAAATCATAATATAATAAGTCATATGACCTAAATGAGTCATATGCACAAAGTAATAACATACCTATGACTCATAATCATAAGTCATGTGAAAACCTTTTCTATGTCAAGTCACATTCATGACAGATACTTGGTTTGTTTCATATTTTACCGTATATATTGTTCGATACTTAATTTGTTTTACTAAAGAGTATTGTTTAATATCTTCATATAGTTTTGTTTATACTAGACACGAACAGATTTGTGTATTTAAACACTGCCTGATTCCACAATGGAAAAGGTAGACATCAACAGATATTATTTCAATATACTTGGTTGAATAATTACTTCTTTAAGTTTTCCTAGTACATCTTTTGAAGTCTCCTCTAGTTCACAGCTCTTGTTCCCTCTCTGGAAGAGTAAGTATAATGATCCTACTTCTTCTTTATTAGTTTTTCAACAGTGAACGACCTTCCCTTCTATTTTCTTTTGATATCTCAATAGCTCAAAGATCTCTTATCTTCATCATCACTTCTGATAACAACTATTATCTCGTACTTGCATTACCTCCTGTAAGCGAGACTTCTTTCTCATATAGCATGGCAGAAGATGTTTGTAAAGTATTGATTCAACTTATAGTCTAGGAAAGAACTTAAGTGGTTATGTGAGGAGTCTGTACTAGAGGTTCTTTTTTTTATATTTTATATTTTTATCTGTTTATTTCTCCAGTTCTACCAACAGTAAAGTCTCGAGGTCCTACCAGCTTGCACTATAGAGACCCTTATCTCCTTCTAGCCTTGATCTTCAGTAGCTAGAAAAAAAACCATAAAATGATAAAGGCTAATACCAGTAGCCAGGTGCCCAATCCTCTGATCCTATGACTTGAATATAGAGGGATCTTACCTAGAGCCACCGATATCCAACCAGCCCTCAGTATAAAATGCCCTCCTGCTAGTCTCCCACATGGCTATCTACAAGCAGTAAAGACAGAAAGCTTAGAAATCCATTCTTCAAAGCAAAGAAATCATCTATCTCGACAGTACACTCCCTACTGAATAGAAAAATACTCAAACTAAGGAAACCTTAAACTGAAGGCTGAAGCCAACTCCTCACCTACAACAACCAAATTCCTGGCCAGACCTGTGGGACTGACCACACCTATGAAGTCAAAATGGCGAATAGGCACCTCATATAGGCAACATAAACATATGTCTTGGGCATATAATCTACAAGTGTAAGCAGGAGAAACTGTAAGGAAAGAGCTCCCATGGTAAGTGAGAGGTATTAGTGAAATGAGAGCTTGAGGCCTTCTGTCTAGGAGGGCCGATGAGGCTGCTTGAGGTAGTAAAAGAGAGTGTGGTAGTAGGGTACTAGCCGACAGTAGTAGGATACCAGTTAACACTACTGAAGAGAAAAAGAGAGAAAAGGCTAAAGGCTCTAGTATAAACCTGATCATTACTGAACTATAGCTGTATTACCGTGTCTCTCATGTAGTCCCTTGATCTCTAAGAGATAGCATCACTAAGTGGAGAGGATCCCACTAGTGGTAGGAAGTTTAAAGAGCGAAGGGAGGAAGGTGACCATAGCTTAAACTGAGCAACTAGGAGGATATAGTCGAATCTTATCAGGAGACAGATCCTGAAGTTACTAGCTGAGGCGTTCCCTTATGGGAATCTTGCAAGTGGGGAGAAAGTTATCTACCACTTTCAGCGCCGATTGGAAATGAAGAGAGGAGGCCAACTGTGTTAAAGCTAAGTCAGCCCCTATTAGCAAGACAGGACTACTAGGTAAGCCCAGATAACTCCCCCATCAAGTGGACAAGGGACCAGCGAGGCCATAGCAGGAGATGATGGAAGAGTTAACTGTACTACTAGGTAGGAACTATCAAGAGGGCAGAGGGGAGAGGAGTGGGACTACGATAGTTGGTGTAGTATTGTCAAACTATGTGAGAGGAAAATATGAGCGATAGAGCATGCTGTACTAGAGGTCTTTTCTTTTTTTTCTTTTTTATAATCATGTTATTACTTGTTTAAGGTACAAGAACATCGTATACAGTACTAACTATAGCTTAAAGAAAACTCATTTCCCCTAAACTAAGAGAAAACTGTTACTTCCAAGACCTTCTGGTATGGATGCAACCACACACTTCAAGCATAATCTACTCAGATGCCTAGTCCACAGACCTCAAGACTTGAATGTGCAGGGGTCTCTCCTAGAAGCCAACTACATGTCCAAGAAGATTCCTCACCTGAAAGACTCCCGTTCTCACTACTTATAGGTAGCTAAGAGAAAGGAAACCAAACAAGCTAGAGAGGAAAGCGTAAGGAAAAGATCTTCTTGTGAACTACAACAAACTACAAAGAAAGGTAACTATTGTCCACCAATCAGCCAGACTGCCAAATATAGAACTGCCCCAAAGTGAGTGGCAGGTGAGAGGCCCAAAGGTCGATGCCCCCAGCCTGCTGCACCCAGAAAGTAGTACTATACTAAGATATACAAGCTGAGAAATGGGGTCACAATGCGAGACCCAAGGAGTGGATGTTTGGCAGAGGGGATGCCACTCAGTAGTAGAGTGTCAGCCAAGAAGCCACTGTGGGTAGGCAGCAGACCAAAGCTCTAGAATACCACATGGGTAAGGAAGATAGTAAGGTACCAGCTGAGGAAGTGGAGGCATTGGATGCAAGCTGGTGTAATCGAAGTGGGAGGTAGAGAGAGGGCCAAAGGCACCAGAGTAAACTCAAATGTAGAAACCGAATCATGACTGTTTTATGACGTCTCTCATGTAGTCTCTTTTTCTCTGAGAGATAGTATTACTTAGTAGAGAGGATCCCACCGATGTAGGGAATCAGAAGTAAGAGGAAGGAAGGTGACCACAACTTGAACTGAGCGACTAGGAGGATATGGCCAAATCTCACCATATGACAGATGCTGAAGTTGCTAGCCAAGGTATTCTCTAACAGGGATCATGCTAATGGGGAGAAAGATATCTACCACATCTAAGGCTGACCGGAAACGAAGAGAAGAAGTCGACTGTACTAAAGCAAAGCGAGCCTTTCAATCAAGATAGGACTACTGAGTGAGGCTCAGATAACATCCCCATTAAGTGAATGGAAAACAAGCAAGGGAATAGTGGGAGAAGCTGTTGAAGAGAAACCGTACTTCTAAGCAGGAACCATCAAGGAGGCAGAGGGGAGGATGGATGGCCCACAATAGTTAACCGTGATGTTGTCAATATATATGGAAGGAAAATAGGAGTGACGAAGTGTACTGTACCAGAGGTCCTTTTTTTATTTTTTTATTTTTTTATCATCATTAAATTCCTTGCTTAAGTGTTAGGAATACCAGTATCCGATACCTAGAAACCACACTAATTAGAATGACCCCACTCTCAATTGGAATCTCTGGTTACCAACACCTCCCTTCTAGCTCCCTTATAGGATCCCCATGTCTATAGTTCAATGGAAATATCACCTGATATCTTTCTGAAAATCATTTGTTCAATTCCTGTTATCGTCAAAGTTATTTCTGGTATTGAGTGATTTTCTACTAATACTACTTGCAACTGCAAGCCTTCCTGCATAACAACTAAGAACTTCTGACCAAAGCATTAAGACTCTATCCTATAGAAGTACCTCCCCTCTATACATGGAAAGTTACTGGATAGAAATCTATCAATTGGATTAGGAGGTATTGAGCTTCGAAGTCAGCGATTTATAAAGGTTACATACATAACTTTACAGAATCACCCAGAACAACTAATAGTTGACGACCATGGGATTATCTACCTATCTTGTAGAATACCTTCCTGCTAATTAGTAGGAAGTGAATTGGAAGATATCTGTTGGTTGAATTAGAAGTTACAGAGGTTTAAAGCCAGGCGATATAGGAATATTGCAATTATGACTACTTCCGCAGATACAACCAGCAGATGAAACTGATCATATCATCAATGATGGAGACAAGTAGGGCCAACTCAGTTCGACTTGAGAAATAGACCATAAGTCTAAAGACTCTAAAGTTCAGATAATTACGATTGGGAATAGTATAATTCCTAAGTTAGCAGAATGGTAATTACCAAAGAGGATGTAGTGGTTTTCAGGGTCTCCAGGTGTTTGTACCTTTAAAGAATATCCGATATTGTGAGTTATAGTCAGAGAGGTACATAGTTGTATAATAGATAGATATAATTCGTGAATACTCAGACGTAGAATATAAATATCGAAGTGCTTCTCAAGCTTTTAGACATCATTGAGTAACGGAAAGGAGACTTTAGAGACATAATATTATTCTTATAATTCTATTCTACTTTACCTACTTTATCTACTTTACTTCGCTCTTCGTAGTTATAACTGAAACGAGTATAGTTTGAGTCTTTCTAGACAATTTCCATCTACAGAAATAAGTCTTGTTTGGCCTAGACAACTCTGTATCAATACAGGCTGTTTCTGCCTAATACTAAGATCCAAGAACATCACAGGAAGCCCTAAGCTATGGCATTAAGAAAATCTCACCACCTTGGACTAAGAGAAAACCCGTACTCCCAAGACTCCCTAGTATGGGCCCACCTGCACATACTCCAAAGGCAATCAACTCAGGTCCTTGGTCTGCAGACCTCACAACTTGAATGTGGAGAAGTCTCAACTAGAAGTCAACTAAATGCCTAAGATGATTTCTCGCCCCAAAGAAACCTCACCCACCAACTACATGTAGTCAACAGAAAGGAAACCAAGCAGGCTAGACAGAAAAGCATAAGGAAAAAATCTACCCATAAACTACTAAAAAACCATAAAGAAGAATAAACTATGGCCTACCATCACCAACCTGCTGGATGTAAAACTACCTCCGAAGTGAGTGGCTGGTGAGAGGCCTGAAGGCCAACGCCCCCTACCTGCTGAACCTAGGAAGTAGTGCTGTACTAAGGTACTTAAGCCAAGAAATAGTGTCACAGCTTTAGACACAAGGAGTAGATGGTTAGACAGAGGGGATGCCACCTAGTAGTAGAGTGCTAGTCAAAGATCGACCACAGGCAGGTAGTAGGCTAAAACCAAGGAATACTGCGTAGCTCAAGGGGGAGGTAGGCGGGTACTAGTTAAAAGAAGGAGAGCTGGAAGAGTACAAGTTGGCACAATTAAAGTGGAGAGATGGAGGGAGGACCAGAGGCCCAAGAGTGAATCTGACTATGTAACTGAACTGTTACTGTATCACCACGTCTCTCATGTAGTCCCTTATTCTCTGAGAAATGGTGTCACTTGGTGGAAGGAATCCCACCAGTAATAAGGAAAGAGAAGGTCAAGGAGAAGAAGGCGACTGTAACTTGAACTCAGTGACTAAGAGGGTATGGCCAAATCTTACCGCCTAATAGACGCCAAAATTACTAGCTGAGGCGTTTCCCAACAAGGATCATATAAGTAGGGAGAAAAATATCCACCACTGCTAACACCAACTTGAAGTGAAGAGTGGAAGCCGACCATGCCAAAGTTAAGCAAGCCTCTAAGCAAGTCAGAACTATTGAGAGAGGCTCAGATAACTCTCCCATCAAGCGTACAGAGAACAAGCGAGGTTGAGGCAAAAGAGGCTGTAGAAGAAAAACTGTTCTCCTTGACAAGAACCATCAAGAGAGCAGAGAGGATAGTAGATAGCCTACAATAATTGACCATGGTGTTGTTAAACTATGTAGGAGGAAAATAGGAGCAACAAAGTGTACTGTACCGAAGTTATTCTTTTTTTTTTATCATCTTATTTATTTCTCTAGTTTTATGTACAGTAAGGCTGAGGGTCATGTTAGACATAACCATGTAGATCCAAGCCTCCTCCCCGCCTTGTTCTTCAGTAGCCAGCAGAAAAACAGTGACTATACAAATGCTAACACTAGCAGCCAGGTACCTGATTCTCAAATCTCATAACTTGAATGCAGAGGAGTCTTACCTAGAGTTACCAATACCCAACTAGTTCTCTGTTTAAAAAACTTCTCTGCCGGTCTCCCGCACAGCTATCTACAAACAGTAAAGACAGAAAGCCCAGAAACTTATTCTTCAAAGTAAGGAAATACCTCATCCCGAAAGTACACTCCCCACTGAACAAAAGAAAACTCAAAACCAAGGAAATTTCAGAACTACTTGCTAAAACCTGACAGCACCTACAACAATCAAATACCTGGCCTGACCCGTGAGATAGACCATGCCCATAAAGTTGAAATAAGAAATACATACAATGTATAAGTAATATAAATGTATATTCCAGGTATAAAGTCCACAGATATGAGCAGGAGAAACAGTAAGGAAAAGAGTGCCAATTCCAAGTAGGAGGTCTTGGCAAAACGAGAGCCCCAAGCCATCCATCCAGGAGGACAGGTAGAGCTACCCAAGGTTGCAAAAGAGCCCGCAGTAGTAGGATACCAGCCAATATGACCAAAGAGAAAAAGGGAGATAGGGCCCAAGGCCCCAGTGCCAACATGACCAAAGCCGAACTGTTACCCTATTACTGCATCTCTCATGTAGTTCTTTGTTCTCTGAAAGATAGCGTCACTAAGTGAAAGGATTCCCACTAGTGGTAGGAAGGCAGAAAGACGAGGAGAAGAAGGTGACCACAACTTGAACCAGATAACTAGGAGGATATGGCCTAATCTTATTGTAAGACAGACCCCGAAGTTACTAGCCAAGGTGTTCCCCATCAGAGATCGTGCAAGTGGGAAGAAAGAAATCTACAGCCGCCCGTGCCAACCAGAAGAGAAGAGAGGAAGTCGACCATGCCAAAGCTATGCAAGTACCAATTAGCGAAACAGGACTACTAGGTAAGCTCAGATAACTCCACCATCAAGCAGACAAGAGACAAGCGAGGCAAAGGCTGGAGAGGAGGATAGAGTTAACTGCACCCCTAAGCAGGAACCATCGAGGGGGCAGCAGAGAGTGGAGGGGCCCACAATAGTAGACATAGTGTTGTCAAACTATGTGGACAGAAAATAGGAGTGATGGAGTGTCTGTACCAGAGATCTTTTTTATTTATTTATTTATTTATTATCATTTAATTCCTTGTTTAAAATATAAGAACATTACATACAGCACGAGCTATGGCATTAAGAAAATCACTCCTTCTTGGACATAGAGAAAACCCATACCACCAGGACCCTCTGGTATGAGCCTAACAATACACACTTAAAGAGCAATCAACTCAGGTACCCAGCCCACCAGGCTCATAACTTGAACACATCAGGGTCTCGCCCAGAAGCTAACCATGTGCCCAAGAAGATTCCTTGCTCCAAAGACCCCCCTCCCACTAACTACACATAGCTAACAGAAAGAAAACCAAACAAGCTAGGTATTACAAACATGGCTTGGCATGGAAAAGACCTCCAAATAACTCATAATTATGAGTCATTAATATGGTATTGTTTCACGCATATGACCACTTTGGTCATACGACTTGTTTGGGTTATGATTTATTATATTTCGCATATGACCTGACTATAAGTCATAGGACATGCGCCTGGTGAGTGTGTCTTGCAAGTATGCCTTGCAGGTATACCTTGCACATTCTATTTATACTTCGCATATGACCTAATTATGAGGTCATAGGTTTCGGTCATGAGACCACTTTAGGTCATATGACTTATTTATTGTGTTATAATTGATTTGTGAGTTTTTGCACATGACTTTGCTACGAGGTCATGGGTTTTGCAGGTGTAACCACTTTGGTTATATGATTAGGTTATTATGATTTAATTTCGTACATGTGACCACTGTAGGTCATATGACTTGGAGTGGGAAGAACACTATATAAGAAGGCTAGTACAACCATGGAGGATAAGTTCTTCACGCTTTGTTCCAAGTACTTTTCCTCCTTCTTTCACCCCGTGTTGGGCGTGAAGGTTTGGTATCGATCCAATCAGAGTCCTTAATTTCTATCTCACAATAGGCTTCAAGTCTTTAACTTCGAACATCTTTTGGGAACTTCGTTGTTATACTTCCTTCTACGTTTGCTGGAAGTTCTTTCTTCCTTTTACTTATCTTTTCGGTTGTTTACTACAGTCGCCTCCTCATGGTCACAATAGCTAAGCGAGCCTCCGCCCCCTCCGCCACGTCCACTCTACGTTTGTCGGTAGTTTTGTCTTGTACCATCGAGAAGAACTTCGCCCTAGAGGCCAAAGTCTCTTGCCTTCAGTATCACATCTCTGTCCTTTCTCGGTGATTTCATCGTGCTGGGAAAGAGATATCTGCCTTGTTGGCTGCCCTGAAGAATGAATATGTTGTTAATTACGGTTATCCCACAATATTGGTGGCTAAAGCTCCTACAGTTATCCCCTCTTCACCTGTCCCCTCGGTCACTTCAGTTACTATAGTAGTCTCGGTTGGGGGAGGGTAGACTAGACCCTAAGAGTTCTCAAGGTCCAGCAGAGGAGCTCCCTTGGGAGAATGTTGTGCTGCCTGTTATCCCAGCCCCTTCTGCAGCTTCAGTTGTAGATGGTGGTATGGGTAAACCGGTTCCTGTTTTGTTGTGGCCAATTGAGGTGCTTGCTCCTAGTATGAGTACAGTGGATCCTAGTGTGGTAATACCAGCTATGGTGGGATCACCCTCTTCAAGGAGACAGGTGCCTGAGTCCTCTGTGGCTAAGCCTGTGGCTGATCGGAGTAACGCCTCTAGTGGCGTCCCCCCTGTGGCGGTAGGTGGTACTGAGGGTGGCCCATTCACTCCTATTACTAGACCTACACCTGGGGGTGGGAAGAGAAAGAGAAACAAGAGGCGCCAGGTTAAACAAGACCAGACCTCACCTGTACTACTTGTCCCCAATTCGAAAGGGTCATCACCTTTGCCAGTTCGCCGTAGCAAACTGGCTACTACAGAGTCCACAGTGGGTTCGCTGCTTGTAGAGTGAGCTAAGGAGTTGGAGGAGGAGCGGAATACCTGAGTATGTTGAGTCAAGTGTCAGCGGCTTGGGGACTGTCTCATTCTGACTGCTTCCATCGAGGTGTTTGGGCTGCGCTACCAGTGTAGTGCCCCCTGGATTCTCTACGATTATTTATACCCCCTTGACTAGGGAGACTTTACCCTTTAAGTCGGCTTTCCCTTGAGTCTATATGCTTGGGTGTTGGGTATTTCTTTTATTTGGGAATGGAAACGGGTATCAGGGTGGTCAGCAGAGTGTCCCGGGATCATTGAGTGGAGGCACTCAGGTGGGTTTCTATTGTGGAGGAGGTTTTCGCGGGGTCACATTCAGGTGGTGGTAGTGGAACTTTTGTATTTTATACGGGTAACTTGGCTGGCGGGTAGGCTGGGCTGAGGTGGATTTTACTTTACCGTTGATAGCTTTGTACTTAGTGTTCATGTCGGGGCATGGCGCAAGCGTGTTTGAGGTACGGAATTGGAGGTTTAGTTAGTTCGTAGTTAGTGGTATCCAGGATGCGACAACCTGGGGGCTCAGCCATGTGGCTCGTCATATGCCAGTGTTGGCAGTACAAGTTTAAATAAAATTAGATTGAATTCTAAGTACTTTCCCTACTTATTATTATAATGAATATAAAACACCTTTATGCTCTTTATCATTATCCCTATCTTTATTACTACTACTATAAGAATACTCTTTAACAAGGAGAGTTAGAAAAAGCTTACGATAGACGTTCTCGATAGAAGACAAAGGTATTGTACTATGGGTAATGTAGGCAGAGGCCTAGTGCTATCATAAGGCAAGAAGTAGAAAGAAGAAGAGAAGTATTGTTCTCCATCACCAAGAACTGGCCATCCAAAAGGGGATTGTTATACTAGGCAGGAATGTATAAGGAAAAGCTCTACCTGTAAACTACAGCAAACTACAAAGGAAAGTAACTACAACCCACCAAACTGCCAAAATACTGTTTATAAAAAACTACCCCCAAAGTGGACAGCCGGCGAGGAGCCCTATGACTAGACACCCCTAACCAGCTATGCCATAGATGTAGTGCATTACAATAACCTACAAATCAAGAACAGAGGCTACAGTGCTGGGCCCAAGAAGTAGATTGTTAGCAGAAAGAATGCCGCCTAGCTGTATAATGCCTGCAAAAGATTGACCACAGGCAGGCAGCAGGCTAAAATCTTGGAACACCGCACAGCAGAGGAAGAAGGTAGTAGGATACTAGCCAAAGGAGGGTAGGCAGAAGGGTGCATGCTAATACAATTGAAGTGGAGAGGTGGAGGAAGGACCTAAGGTCCTAGAGTAAACCCGACTATAGAAACTAAACTATTTCCATATTACCACGTCTCTCATGTAGTCCCTTGTTCTGGGAGAGATAGAGTCACTTAGTAGAAGAGATCCTACATGCAGAAAGGAATTAAAAGAGCGGGGGTAAGAAGGTGACCGTAACTTGGACCAAACTACTAGGCAGATGTGATCAAATCTCATCACAAAACAGACCCTAAAGTTACTAGCTAAGGCATTTCTCAACAGGGGTCATACAAATAGAGAAAAAGACTTCCACCACTACCAGTACCAACCGGAAGTGAAGAGAGGAAGTCAAACATGCTAAAGCTAAGTGAGCCCTGCAAGCAGGACAAGACTACTGAGCAAGGCCCAGATAGCTCCCCTATCAAATGAACAGAGAATATGACAGGCGAAGGCGGAAGAGGCTGTTGAAGAGAAACTATACCCCTAGGCAGGAACTATCAAAGAGGTAGCAGGAAGTGGAGGGGTCCACAATAGTTGACGTGGTATTAAAATACTATATGGGAGAAAAATAAGAGCGATAGAGCATGGTATATTAGAGGTCACTAGATCTCGCTATTTATACAGACACGTCACCCAACCCGTAACACTCTGTGACTTATACTTTCACATCACCATATCCTATGGCTCCTAATCATGAGTTATTTGAGATCTTCAGCTGACTCATATGAGCCAACTGCGTAACCTACCTGTTAGGTGGAAACAGCCCAATAGACTTTAGAGTTGTCTAAGCTAATCAAGATTTTTTTCTTTAGACAGAGATTATCTTAGAAGGCTCAAATTCACTCGTTTTATTTATGACTACTAAGATTAAAGTAGAATAGGTAAAGTAGAGTAGAGTCATTAAAACAATATTATATTATTAAGATCTCTTCTCCGTTGCTTGATGATATCTAAAAGCTTGGGAGGCACTTCAATATTTATATTTCACGTCTGAGTGTTTGTGGACTACATCTATCTATAATACAACTACGTACCTCTCTGATTATAACTCGCAACGTCAGGTATTCTTCAAAGGTGTGAACACCTAGAGATCCTGAAAATCACTACACCCTCATTAGTAATTACAATATTGCTAACTAGTAGCTATACTGTTCCTAATAGTGATTATCCAATTATTGGAGTCTTTAAACTTATGCCCTAGTTCTCATGTTGAACAGGGATGGCCCCAATTGTCTCCGTCCTTGATGAAATCATCAGCTTCATCTACAGGTTATATCTGCGGAGGTAGTCGCAATTGCAATCTTCCTAAATCATCTGACTTTGAACCTCCATAACTCCATATTCAACTGACAGATTTCTTGCAAAAGACTTCGTACTAACCTGCAAGAAGCTATTTTACCGGATTAACAGATAATCCCTCGGTTGGCAACCCTTGGTTGCTTTAAGTAACAGGATTTGAATTGCTATTCTAGTATTGGGAATCATTCCTGCAACTACAGCGTATTGCTGAACCCAGTTGTAACACTCTATGAAGCCCCTTAGCTTCTATGGTGGTGTTCCTTGGAGTTCTAGACTCTTCTGGTTATTATAAGGTAGGTGCAAATGTAATGGTTTCTCATTGAGATCCTTTACCATTCAATATCATCTCTTTATGTAAAAACATTCCGTTACCTACAGCTCATGCCAATGACATCACCTCTTTGAAGCCTAGTAACTCTTTGGGTAGTTGACGGATTCACTCCATTCTACTTCCCAGACTTAGCCGATGGTCCCCTCACATATATCCCGCGAACAGGACTCAGTCAGACAAACAGCAGCAATATATACTGTGTTATTCCCATATCTTCAATTCTGTAACATTCTAGTCACCAGATGCAACTGAGATTGATATGTATGATGATATACAAGTATTAGGAATATCAGGATCCAATAACTAGGAGTCACCCTAAGTAGGGTAACCCCATCCGAAATCAGAATCTCTGATCTCCAACACTGCCATCTGGCCCCCTGACAGGGCCCACACATTATCATACATATCAATCTTAATTGCATCCTGTGACTATAATACCACAGATTTGAAGGTGTCAGAATAACACCGTATATATTGCCACCGTCCCTCTGACTGGATCCCGTTCACAGGATATGTGAGAGGAGACCTTCAGCTAGGTCTGAGAGGTGGAACAGGATAAATCCATCAACTACTCAGAAGATTACTAGGCTTTAAAGATATGATACCTTTGGTATGCACCGTAGGTAACAGGATGATTTTGCATAAAGAGGTGGTATTGAATGGTAAAGAATGTCAATAAGAGACCAATAAATTCACATCCATCCTACAATATCTGAAAGAGTTTAGAACTCCGAGAAAGACTACCATAGAAGCCATTGGACTTCACGGAATGTTACAACTAGGTTTCGGAACACCTTGTAGTTATGGGGATAACTTTCAATACTACAATAGTGATTAAAATCCTATTACCCAGAGCAACCAAGGGTTGCCGACCAAGGGAATATCTGTCAATCCAGTGGAATAGCTTTCTGTGAATTAGTAGGAAGTCTTCTGGAAGACATCTATTGGTTGGGTAAGGAGTTATGGGAGTTTAAAGTCAGGCAACCCGAAAAAAGGTTGCGATTACAACTACCTTCACAGATACAACCCGCAGATGAAACTAATCATTTCATCAATGACAGAGATAATTGGAGCCAACTCAGTTTGACTTGAGAACTAGGCCACAAGTCTAAGGACTCTAAGGATCGGATAACTACTATTGAGAACAGTATGGTTCTGAGTTAGTTATATTGTAATTGCCAAAAAGGGTGTGGTGATTTTCAGGGTCTCCAGGTGTTCACATCTTTCAAGAATACCCAACATTGCCGGTTATAATCAGAAAGGTACATAGTTGTATGATAAATAAAAGTAGTCCGCGAACACTCAGAGGCGGAATATAAATATCAAAGTGCCTCCTAAGCTTTAGACATCATCAAGCAACGGAGAAGAGATCTTAACAATATAATATTGTTTTACAATTCTATTTTACTTTACAGAATTTATTTCGCTCTTAGTAGTCATAAATGAAATGAGCAAACTCAAGCCTTCCTAGACAATCTCTGTCTACAGAAATGAATCTTAATTGGCCTAGACAATTCTGAAGTCTATCAGATTGTCTCCGCCTAAAAGCGGGCCCCATAAGGGGGCAGGAGCGGGGTGTTGGAGATCAGGGATTCAGAATCCAAGTGGAGTTACACTACTTAGGATAATTCCTATGTATTAGATCTCAGTATTCCTAATACTACCTAAACCAGTCATAAACCTAATAATAGGTCATGTGCACTAAGTACGTCACATGCATAAAACTTGTGACTCATAAGTATTAGTCATACGTAAAAGTCATATCATAAGACTCACAACCATGAGTTATCACATAACAATAAACACCTATGACTTGCAAGGGCGAGTCATCTGAAAACCTTTGTTCAAGTTCCTCTTTGCCAATCTGCCTTGTCACAATCCAGTTTGTGACAGCAAGCCACCTGTCAACTATTGTTCCTAGGAATATGATTAACACCTAGCTAATATGTTATAATAACAAGATTCGAAACTAAGAGGAAGATTACACTTTTAGTCTTGTCTAATAAGACTTAGTACAATATATACAAAGCGTGTATTGTATATTGCAGGAATATAAGATATGAGAGATATTATAAGTAATCCTAGCACTTGTATCAGGAGATATTACTACTTATATTGTCATTTAAGGATATCACAGCACCTATAAGTGGCCCTGTAGTGCCCACTACATTGGTGTCGGGATAGAATGAGTAACTCATAACGCGGAGCAGGTGGTGACGGTTTGTAATATCATTGAAGATTTGAGGACCAGTGCTACTATCCATAAGGCACTTCTAGATGGGATATGATAAGTAAAGATAAGATGGCAAGCACCGATCAACAAGGAATCCAAGCTTCAAGAAATCACAAACATCTCATCAGTGAAAGTCAATGCCACCTCGCGAATGATATCGCTGCTGTACCAAATAGCCTCTAAACCCCACCTGTAGTCATCCAATTAGTAAAAACTCTACGGCGTTCTCATTCCCGCTTATCATACCGCAACACCGGCCGGGTCCCCGCCTAACTTTCTCACGACCCACAAAACCTTCTTCTCGGACACTCATTCATTCGTCTCACTGGCGAACGCAATGGCTGCGCCTAGATCAATCACACGCATTCTTAAATCACTCCCGTATAACGCCCCTCATTCCCCCGGCCCCCGGCAATCCTTACAGAAGCTAATTGGAGGAAGCACAACCAGGAACGCCTGCAGCCAGCATCGCCGCCGCAGAGTCTCATCGCTTCCTGCGGAGGTGCTTGCCAAACGGTATAGCAGTAATGTATAAACCTATCGCTAGTATTCCCAAATCACCTCACACTAAACTACCCAGACAGCAGCAGTCGTCGCCGCGGCCGCATCTCCATCCACTGAGCAAACAACCTCCTCTTCCTCAGCTGTCGCTAGCGGTGGAAGCAGTGGTATCATTAACAAACAAGTACAAACATCAGACCTCCCGCTCAAAACATATAACGTTACGAAGGCAGATGCGAGGCCGGAATTGAGCGAGCATCATAAAATCACGTTCGACGAGAAGAAGACGCTGGTGCCTTGGGAGGAAGGAAAGACTTCGCATTTGTAAGGCTACCATTCTTTTTTTTGGGGGGGTGGGGGTGTTGCATGGAACATGTAATTGAGGGGAAACTGATTTCGGAGGTTATTAGTCAACATGTTTGGATGAGAGACCATTGTCAGTGCAGTGAATGCTTTCATCCAGAGACTAAGCAGAGGGTGTTGAATACTTTTTCTGTGAGTTTGCTTTCCGGCGAGGGATTGGGGGAACCGCTAACCTAGTTGGCGAAATACCTAGATTCCAAAGAATATTCAGCCGGATGTGGTGGAGGCGGAGGACAAGGGAATGAGGATTAAATGTGAGTTTCCCTGCTACATGTGGGGGAGTAGACACCGGGGTTTTGAGTAACAGGTTTTGTTTGCCAAAGGGAAGAACGACGGTCATGAGAGCTTTTATAACTGGGAGTGGCTGCATTTACACTCTTATAATCCGAGATTGGAACGATACATTTCTCCCCAGTAGGATCCCCATAATTCGCAAACACACAAGCCTTGAACGGGCGCTGAATGCTAGTCTAGGTTCAAATTTTGGGGATCAGAGATTGCCGAAGGGCTGCCGGAGGTTGAGTATGAGGCTGTGATGGAGTCTGATGCTGGGGTCGGTGAATGGACAAGAAAGATTGTAGGTGGCCCGAAATTCCCCCTGCTAAGCTTCGCTCTCCGGTATTGACTCAGTGGCAATAGCGTAAATATGGGTTCTGTTATGTGAACGGCGTTCCTGTAACGCCCGAAGCCACAAAGGAGCTTGTTGAACGAATAGCTCATATAAAACATACCCACTATGGTAACAAAGTCCTCACCTTGCCCCTAGAGCTTGTAGCCCGAAAGAAATAATATCGTGCTAACTAGCATATATGCGCTCAGGTGGGCTCTGGGACTTTACCTCCGACCTCTCCAAGAAAGACACGGCCTACACCACCCTAGCGCTGGGTGTTCACACAGACACGACCTACTTCTCAAACCCCGCCAGCCTCCAGCTCTTCCACCTCCTCTCCCACACCGACGGCTCCGGCGGACAATCAATATTAGTCGACGGTTTCCGAGCCGCCAAAATACTCCGCGAGGAGGACCCAACAGCATACCGCGTTCTCTCAAACGTTCGTATTCCTTCACATAGCTCGGGGAATCGCGGCTCGAGCATACAACCCTATGCGCCGTTTCCAGTATTCAACCACCATCCCGTTAACGGGGAGTTGATTTTGATTCGGTGGAATAACGATGATAGAGCTACCATGGATAGATGGGATGATCCGGCGGATGTGGACAGGTTTTACGAGGCTGCTAGAGCTTGGAATGATGTGCTTAAGCGTCGGGAGAGCGAGTACTGGGAGCAGCTTGTCCCCGGGAGACCGCTTATCCTCGATAATTGGAGGGTGCTGCATGGTAGGGCTGCGTTCGACGGGAAAAGGAGGCTGTGTGGGGCGTACATCTCCCGAGACGACTTCATGAGCAGGTTCGTGATGTCTAATTCCAAGAGGGAGGATGTGCTGAAGGCTCTTTGAGCCAGGCTTCATCTCGCCGGGTACTTTTGGGAGTCACCTTTCATGTTGTATATAGCTTTCAGTATATATATGGAAGGCTTTTTTTACGGCCACATAATATTTCCATCACAGGTAAGGAGCAATTATAGTAGAGCGTAGAGCATATGGCCACCTCGGCAAACGCATCACATTATCTTCGTGAAAAAAGGTGAAAACCCCGCTAGTATTACAGCCCTTCTACTACATCACTTTCTCTCCGACATCGTCCCGAACTTAAATAGGCTTGATCTATAAGAATCACCACCGCAGTTAGCACCCTCACTACCTTAACCAGCCCCACAAGGACAACCAAATACCTTAAAGTGCAGACTGATCAACGAGAACACCAAGGCTTTCAGATCCTGAACAAGGTAGTAGAAAACACGTAACCCCTCAGGATCAGCACTTTCCTGGACGTCAACAAGCGATCCTATCTTCGCAGTTTCGAACGAGATATGTTCGTTGCCCAGACGAATCTCCAACTCCTGACGCCCGTCCTTATTCTTTTGCGGCCATTTACTATCGTCTTCCCTAAACAATACCAAAGAGGGAAGGAAAGAAAAGAATAATTGTCAGCAAACGCGAGAGAGAGAGAATTGCTTGGGGTATACACACTTCATGATCTCACTCTCCTTGATAATCCTCTTAATTTCCTTAATCATCAAAGAGCTCACGCACACTACCAAACGCCCCACACCGTACGTCAGTGCCTGTCCAGAAAAGTGCTGCTGTTGCTGCATCTGCTGACGCTGCTTTTGAAGAGGGGAGAATCGGGGAGAACTTGCTCTCTTTCCGGATCAACGAGTCGTTACGGTAGTTTGAGTTGTTAGCGTAACGAGCCGTTGCGCTCCTACCATCGCCGAGGACTCGGAAGTCGAATTCTGGGAGGGGGGGTAGCGGGCCGTATGTTAGCTCTCATAAGTTAATTAAATGGGAGGAAGGTTGTGATTATTCCTGTGGTTGTTGTTACTGTACCTAGGAATTCATGACCGAAGCGACCGCTATGGCCGCTATAGTAACGGAGGTAGAATTGTTCGTTGTTTGCCGCCATTATTGGTGTAGAATGACTTATTGATGTTGGTGACGATTGATGGTGGACTCGAAATGGGTAGGTAAGGCCGTTTATGTTTGATACGCCGCGTGGTGGTGCCAAGATGTAAGTTAATTTGTCGTTGATCTCTCGGAATGTTCCGTGGGAATGTGGCGGTGGTAGTGGCTAGTGGGGGAATATGAGAGAGAGCTTGGGGTTTCTTCGATCGAGAGTACAGCATCGGTATGTGCCGTCTCTTAGTGGGGGGGTTTTCCTACTTGTGTTTGGGGGGGGGACTCGAAACCTGAGAGTGGGAGAACAACGGTCATGATCAATGCGATGAAGGAGAATTAACTGGTCCATGAGGTGTACTATGCTCGTAATATGCAGGCTCCCAAGATCGCCCCCCGCGTCCTTAACACTCTATCGGTACTTCTTGGGATACTGTGGTATTATAGGTGTAATGCTTAAGTATCGATGGGCTGCGGTACCGGGGTTTTCAGATCTAAGTACCGCGGGATATGATCGGTGTGTTAGAGAATTTGGGTGAATGAGGGTTAGACACGTCCGCTGTCACGGTAAGTCACTCGCTATTTGGTTTCAAGCCTGCCAGCCATTGTGTTGGGGAAGGCTACCGAAATGGTAGGCGACAGAACTTAGATCCAGGTGTCAAGCTTTGACACCACCATAGAATTGGATTTTGCTTAAAACCTTGCCATTGATTCACTTGATATTCCTTGCCCGCCATTGAACTTGAAGTTCTCCTGAAGGTTGCAATTTTATTGTGACCATTGAACTGGGTGCCTTTGTATCTTATGGCCCGGGTTCCTGATTCGGTATCATTGATGTAAAGTACCGGTAAAGAATCTGTGGGTCCCTCGTAGCAGAGCCTCTTTGTTCTAGGCCTCGGAAGAGAACAGTTTGTCACACCAAGCACGGTGCGCGTATCATCACCAAAATCCTTCCCTCGTCAACTACCACCACCACACAGCTTCACTAAGAAAGAACACCTTCTTTATCCTCCGCGTTCCTTGGCTACTCTCCTATATACCGACGGAAATCGCATAATTAATTATACATTTTGTTGCGCACCTTATCTTCTCCGCTTGCATGACCGTTCCCCAAAGGTCCGGTTGTCGTCGTCGTTTTCCCTCTAACCCCAACCCCTCCACCACCCCCATCACACACCTCGGGCACCCTTACCCAGAAATGTCGGAAAGACAGAACCTGGAGTCCCAGTGGATCTTCACTGAGGAAGAGCTTTTGCGCACCCCCTCCGTTCTGGATGGTATCTCGCCAGAGTTGGAGCGGGAACAGCGGGGGAAGGGATGCAATTTTATATTGCAAATGGGGATCCAGCTAAAACTTCCGCAACTAACACTGGCCACAGCGTCAGTGTTTTTGCATAGGTTTTATATGCAGAATTCTCTCAAGAAACATCATTATTATGTTCGTCTTCCTATTTCCTATCTCCCATGGTTGTTCGCTGTACTGTTTGCTAGGGAGCCTCGCTAACCTCTGTTATTTCCCTAGGAAACCGCCGCTACAGCCCTATTCGTAGCGACTAAGGTCGAAGAGAACATGCGAAAGTTCGGCGAACTTGTTGCTGCTTGTGTACGAGCCGCTCAGAAAAACCACGCCCTTGAAGTACACCGGGACGATAAAGAATTCTGGAAATGGAAGGATTGCATCTTGACCAAAGAAGACTACCTCCTTGAATCCATTTGCTTCGACCTCTCTGTCGAAGCCCCATACAACCTCCTCCTGCAATACACCAATAAGCTAGGCGTCCAGACACGGCAACTCATCCGCACGGCCTGGACCTTCATAAACGACTCAACTCTTACAATGTTGTGCCTACTCTACCCCAGCAAGACTATTGCAGCTGCCGCGCTATATTGTGCCGCAAAGCATTGTGGAATAGAATTCCCGGATCAGGACGGAAAGGCTTGGTGGGATGTGATTGGCGTGTCAATCAAGGATATCAAGAGAGCATGCAACTACATGGCGATGGTTTACGAGTGAGTATAGAAAAGAATTCCTAGAACTAAATCCCTTTCCAGGATTTCTTCTTTCTTATCCTTTATTGTTTCAGCGAGCCTCCGGATGGAACTAATGTAGGTACAACGTTCAGGAAAAACCCTCTCCGAGGCGAGGACGGCGTTCGATACGTCGCTACCCCAGAAAATGGAGCTGAAACCACTCGGACAAGAGTCCTTGCCGTCAATAATTCGAGCCCCCCGGCTGAGAGTGTTTCTCGAAGTAGGACCGAGAGCAGATCTGGCAGTGAGGGTGGGAAAAGAATGAGGGATCAAAGCAGAACCGACGAGGAAATATCTGAAGAGGCTGTAAAGAAGAAGCTCAAGCTTCATGAAGAAGCTGTCGGAAATGGGGTTGAGGTGCCTGAAAATAACTCTTCAATGAGGGGGAAAGAGAAGGCACCGCCGCCCCCACCACCCCCTGAGAAACCTGAGAGTGGTGAGCTCGAAGAAGGAGAAGTGGATGACTAGGTGTATTATGACCCCTCCCTCCCACCCCCTATCTATATATCTCTCAGGAAGAGTGAGAGGATGTGTGGGTTGACTTTGCTCTTTCATGGCTTCCTCCTATCCATCCCTATCATACTTTGCTATCCACCCCTTCCTTTATACAATTCTCTTCTCTTTTGTCTCCCTTCCGCGTCCACCTCTTTGGTGTACCCCCCCCTTCTCTCGTAGAATGGACTACCTCTGCACACCCGCCTACACAAACAGGAAAAAACGCGAAGCTTGACTACCAAAAAAAAAATAAACATATCCGCTCGTAATCCTTTACCCCCGGCTCGGTTGTAATACTTTATTAATCGGTGATTGGAGTTTTCCTTTTCCTCTTCTCCAACCATTCAGTCTCCTTGTTCTCACTCACTCTATTTCCATTCTCCTTATACTTGCTTTATTCGTTCCGGTGATGGGAGGAGTGGTCTTTTCGTTCTTCCTTTCCTATCATGTGTATTTATTATGGACGGGTTGGAGTTGGAGTTTTTTCCTTTGGTTCGTTGGACGGCTCGATTTGCTGATGGAGGTAGCGGGGGGCGGGGGAAGTTTAGCATAGCTTAGCCTATGACAGGTGGTAATTGATGTTCCGTTGTTTGTATTATGGGTGAGAAGACTTTATCTGCTGTTTCGTGGTTGCTAATATGGGAGGCTAGTAAGGGTGGGATTTGAGGAGGAGTTCCAGCAAGTGCCTTGTGGAGTGGTTTGCATGACTTAGTGAATGTAAATAGGTATTATCTGCATCTCTAGCACCTGCTTCGAGCCAATTTGGAAACAAATTGTTGTTGCTATGGTATGGATCGAAAAGTTGGGGGTGCTAGAGGTAAATACGGGGTCTGGCTGTGATCATACCTGCTCACTCGGTATAAACCTGTCTAGGTATTAAACTAGTGTCATACCCTATTACTTTCTGATACGTACCATACCGTACTTTCTACGTCTTCGAGTGTGACAGTTTCTCTGTGGCCGTTTGTCACAATCTACAGCAGCCCTATCCCAATTGACTCGTTCACTTTTCTCGTTATCGTTTGACCGACTAACCGATGGAATATGCAATACTGTTCCAATTTAACCTCCTCCTGTCCTCCACACCGCGCACGTAGAGCTCTTTTTCTACTGCTACAGTATGTTTCTATAAACAGTGGGTCCGCTCAACCCTCCTGGACAAGCAATTGAGTTCTTTAGTCGAGATTTCTCTCTCGGAGACCCCGACACGCAGCACAATCTGTTCATGAATCTAGAGTATTGACCGCACAACTCGTGATGGTTATCGCAAACCAAGAAACATCGTAGTATTCCCGTGTTATATACACTTACCATCATCGATGTTCCCTCCCATAAGCACACAGTGATCTTCTCTTTCCCCGAGGCATAAACTGTTCCGGGGCGGCAGGGGGGAGAAGGGAACACAAATCCAACTTGCCGGAGGACAAATTTTTGTTCCCATAAACGCCGGTTAAGAGCCGAGTAACCGGCCCAGCCCGTCGAATGATCGGTCGAAAGTGAGTCAGACCCTTTATGAAACGAGGTGGTAGAATCGAGCTCTGGAAAGCGAGGTCTCCCATCGGGAATTATTAGAAAGGAGGTTTTTCTCCCTTCTCCTCTTCCGAGATCTTGGTAATTTCGGACGTTTTTGCTGCGAACGATCAGGGCATTTGAGGGTGGGAAAAGAGTGCTCCGCTTGTGTGCTTGCTGTTGGTCCGTTGAAGTTTTTACGGGCTACACGGGATATTATTCCATTTTGGGCTTGGGTTCTTTTCGGCCCAATAGCGTGCTGGCTTGTGGCATGTTTTGCCTGGCATATTTCTTCGGTTGGTGAGGTGTTGTGTTGGGGGTATTGTTTTTTCGATATTGATATATCATACGAATCGTCTCCCTGAGCAGGAGCTGACTGGGGGAAGGCCTAAAGGAAGATTCGGGGAGAAAAACGGAGTAGAAATCGTCTCATAATACTAGCTCGCTTCTACAGGGGTCCCGCGGGCTACAGCAGCCCATCCTTCCTCCTTGGACGAATCCCGGCATTTCAACACAGAAGTGATAACCCATGATGGAAACCCGCCAAGAGCCATGACTAATTCATGCCGTCTCGCAAACACCCGAATCCCCGTTCCACCATCAACCGGAACTCTACGATAAAAGTCTTTCATCATCGCCGAACACTCCACTCATTCATTCATTCATCCGCCGGGCACAATCATGTTGGCACAATCCCTTCGAGTTTCAGTAACACACTCTCCTCCCTTCCTCTGCCAATGAACAAAGCAATCTAACGCTAATCACCAAACAGCGCACTCCCCTCACCCGCTGTCTGGCCCGCCAACAACAGCCCCTCCGTACTTTTATCGTCCCCACTGCCCCTCGTAAAGGTTCCTTTTTCGCCCCTCACCACCACCACCCCCTCCTTCTGATTGCTAACGAGCTCGTATTGTCTAAAAAGCGGATCTCGTCCAGGAAATGTACATCTCAGCGCTGAAATCCTACAAGCCCGCCGCGGCCAAAGCGACTGATAGCGAAGGCCAGGTAAAGAAGTGGGCTCCTCCAGCCGCCCCACAGAGCCCCGAGGCCGCTGAGGCCTCGCTTGCGCAGGAATTGAAGGCCTACGAGACTCAGGAGGTGGAGATTGAAGGACAGAGCCCTGAGCCTGGGATGGAGGCTCAGGAAGAGGATTGGTTTGAGGAGGAGGCCAACTTTGGCGTTGAGGAGAGCGCTAAACATTAGGTTTAGAGAAGGGGGGGGGTTTTTTTTTGTCTTTTTTTCCTCCTTTCCACCGGGCGGGAATATAGAATTGCTGTATAGTGAGCGCTGGATAAGCGGAATATCAAAATGGAGGGGAACTGTTAACAAAACGGATGAGGATTCGGGTTGGATATTCACACCCCGTGATGATATGTTTCGCTCGAACTGCGTCTAATTGAGTATACTTGGTTGAGATGTTATATTGATATCCGATTTCGTAGTTTTTTCGCAATATGTCCACCCTTTGGGCGCGGGAGTTTAAGATAGAATTGGGAAGTTCTGGTATATACAGGAAACCGACATACTCTACGAGAAAAGAAAGAGACTGTAGAAATCCCTAACTTCTAGCATGGATATGACACTCGGCACAACAACACACCTTATACACTGGTGACACCGGAGCCATGACCTGTGTTGTCCAAGGCCCCTCTGAAGTTGAAAATGCTTTCATGTAGGCCATCCGCTCCATCCCCAGCCCACCTTCAACCCATCCTCAGACAATCTTATCGGCCAGATGCCTCAGAGATACTTCCAGAGGATGAAGGAGTCCGGGGTTGTTTAGAGACTTCGGGACGCGAGGGTGTACTCCAGAAAGATTTCCTCAAATCAGAAACCCAATTACGAATCTGATGGAATTATATGCACATAAGCGTTAGAGGGGACCAAGATCGCCGAGACGCTCACATCGGAGATGGGCTTACGGGTTGAACCGGCCTATTTCCACGCTCCCCCCAGTCATTGATAAATACTCCCCAGAGTAGCACAGCTATTCCACTCAACCAAAACTGTCAGCTACCATATAACTCCCTTGACCGAACAATATGGTGTCATGGCCAAAGCTAGGTAGGAATATTTTTTCAACTAACCGCTGATAATTACTCCCTGCGCCAGGTTGACAGCCTTGTGTAGCCGTGGCCGTGCAAACTTCAACTTCATCCGTCTTCGGTACCGCCGTTCAAGTCGGAATTGGTGCTTTTGGGAGAGAAGCGAGAAGTCGGGAGGCCATGGCTTTTTAGCCTTGTAAACCTTTTGTGTCAAGAGGGCTCTTGTCGGAAACATGGTGGTGTTTGTCCGTCAAATAATTTATTTGGGTGTTTTGACCGTTGGAGATCCGATATTGGATCATTGTTTGATCAGATAAGTGGGCTGCATCTGGTAGGCCAAAGTTGTTTATGATGCTACTGGACAATGGCTTTGTTGTGACAAAAACTATATACTATGCAGCCGCCGTCTCGGTGCGAGGAGACCCTGCGCTGTTTCATTACGTACTTTCCGTCTTCCTGATTCTCACCATCTAATCGCTTGGCTCTGCGACGTAGCTCTCTCTGCATCAACAACTTTGGGCAACAAAATTCGCTTCCCTCTCCAATCCACGAACTCCCATCCACCACGGACGAACAACAATCATGTCAAATTTACATGCTGTCTCACAGCCTCGGCGAGCACCTCCCGGCACTGCCGCAGCCAACGGTAACAATGCGTCTCCCGTGAGCGCTGCGTCGGCTACGTCTCAATCGGATATCCCAAATGCTTCGCTAATCCAACTATCCCCCCGCGTGTCCAGATCGCCAGCACGATCCCTCAAGGAGGAGGAGGAGGAGGAGGAAAAACGTTGCTGGATTTGTTACACTAGCGAGGCAGAGGAGGAGCTACCAAAAAGCGATTGGAAATCGCCATGCAAATGCACTCTCGTGGCTCACGAGTCGTGTTTGCTTGAATGGATTGCGGATCTTCAACGACCCGAGAACAGCAATCCTGGGGGTAAAATTGCTTGTCCCCAGTGCAAAACCCAGATCATGCTTAAGGAACAGAGAAGCCTTGTGTTGGACACCGTTGAGGGGGTTACGAGGGTTGTTGGAAGGGCCGTTCCTGTTCTATTACTTGCTGGTTTGTGCACTGGAAATCGGTTCTGGGTTTGTTTGGGAACAATTGTGCTAACAAAATGCATAGGTGTTGGTTCCGTGGTGTTTGTTGGGTGCACGGTTTATGGTGATATATCTTGGATCCCGTTAATTGAGTCGTGCAATCGCTAACACCCTGCAGGCGTCAACACAATATATGCTGTTTGCGGCCCGGCATATGCAAACCAGATCCTACTCGGAAGGAATTCCGAATTCGCTTGGACGTGGCGTATGTCTATCTTTTATTTACCGTGATATACACAACCTAATGCGACTTAACTAACGCGGGATAAAAATAGGTCTCGGCATCGGTCTTCCTCTTATCCCATTCGTGCTCGTAGCATCTCGTACCCGCACTTTCGAATCCGCTCTTCCGGTTCTCCCTTTAATCTTCTTCTGTCATTCCGACCCACTTTACTTGTCGTTTCCACCATCACCAGCTATCACTCTAGCAGTGTTACCCTACTTAAGGGGAGCGTATAATAGTCTTTGGAGTCGTTTCATAAGTCCTTATGAAGATCGTTGGATCAAGGATGTCACCCCGGCTTATGCCCTAGAAAATGCTGAGAACCGGCAGGCGGCCAACCAGAACATCAATAATCAAAGAAGGCAGGAGAACGTTAACGGCCAACAAGGGAATCGGCAGGCGGGAGAGAACGGAGAATTTGGCGCGGAGGCTGCCGTAAACGGCAATAGGTGGGATGGAGAGGTCCACCTTGAGAACCACAACATCATCATCCAGGGAAGCAACATCACAAATATGATCCTGGGGGCACTACTTTGGCCAAGCGTTGCAAGGATGGTAGGGGAGAACGTTCTTGGGAAGTGGCCCAAAGCCTGGGGAGGTGACGTTGTAAGGAAGCTGCTTCCGGAGGGTGTCGTGAGAAATGTTGTTGGTGGGCTTATGGCCGTGGTGCTAAAGGTATGTCATGCTTTGCTTTTCGTTGCATCGGTTTCGGGATCCTGCGCAGTTCTGCTTCCGGGTGTTGGTTTCCCGAATGTTGGTACCCGGTTCACTGGGAGGAAGGAAATCCACACCCTCGGTGCAGCACGAACCGCGACTGTGGGCAACCGGTTGTGTTTTTTTTCTTTTCCCGTGCCGCCAAGAGTCGATGACGAGTGATAGAACACTTATCGTGTTATACGTTCCATCACTTCAATTTCCCCAACTGCTTCTTTCCATGATCACCCTATTTTGCTTTTTCTACGCCCTCCCTTCCCGTTGGACCCTTTGGAGCCCACATGACACAAGACCGCAAGGTGCTAAAAGCTGTTTTTGTTTTACTGATGAGGCGTGTTCAATCTAGGACTTTATCTCCTTGTACTGCAAGTACAAACGTGCTCAGCAATTCCGGACCAGAAAGGTTATGGATTACAGCGATGTGAAAAAGGAAAAAGAGCAAGAGAAGGACAAGGAGAGGGCCAGAGCTGCGGCAGCCACTGGTTCGAGTAGAAGGTAGTGGTTACGGTGATAGGCGCGCAGTCCGCAGCCTTTCTCACGAGTTATCCATCTACTTCATGTATTGCATAAAGAGGGCAACCCTTTTTCTATTACCGGCAGCCCTCCTCTCCCTTTTCTTTGTTTTCTGTTGGTGATCTTCAGCTTGCTGTCTTACGGCGCTGTTGGAACTATGCGCACGATTGCCTTGGTGGTGGATACCAGTTACCGGTATCACGGTTCTCATTTACTTCTATCATAGTTAAACTTTCCTTTCCTTTCCTCTTTCCTGTGCCCACTCATCGAATGTCTCTCATCTCCCTCTTTCTATTATACCGGTATCTGATCCCCTCCACAGCATGGATGGATGGGTGGAGCACTCTTGTTTCATTTCATTCCCAACCCTTTCTTTCTTTCCTTCCTCGGACCGGGAGTTGTTTGATTGCAATCCATATTCCTTTGTTTTATTTTCTTCCTTTTATTTATCATTAAAATAAGGATAGTAGGAAATTATGTAATGTAAAACGAAATGGGACATGCGCATGAAAACCACGAGGGTTCTTTTTATATCACAATTCATTGGGCATGCTGCTGCTGAACTTTCCAGCCTAGCGAAAGCAAAGGGAGATCAGGCTCAGCTGAAGAGACTTGCGCAGTTAGTGTGTCGAGACGCTGTAGGCTGTGCTGGGCCAAGGCGGGGGGGACGTATGATAATTTATTTTTTCTTCTTTGTTCACCCTTTAGTTTCGGCGCTGGGCAAGTCGTCGTACTCTAGCGGTACAGAGGATTAAGCATTCGTTCGGCCAGGCGAGCGTATTTTTGGAGACGATGACAAGTTACAGCAAAGTACTGTACTGTACTCGTACTTGTATGATACCGTAAATTACATGTTTCCGAACCCCGAATTACTGTATGATACTCGAAGCCTCTTTTCTTGTTTTTGTTTTGTTTTTTATCGCCAGCACCGCCATCAAAGCAACACCACCACAACCAACCAAAACCCATTCTTTCAAGAAACGCAAGCAATAATTTAACCCGGAACCATCACCATTAACCGGTAACCGGTAACCGGTAAAACAAGTAGACTAACCTTACGGTTCCAGCGTAACCCCCCACCAAACATATAGCTATCAGGAAGGAAGTAATTTATGAATGAAACATTTTCGCGTCCGCTTTCCCCCGCCGGAGGCTAACTTGCGAGATGCCGTTTGAAAAAATTTGTTGGTAGCGAGTAAGGTATATATTTTGTTTTTGTTTTCGGGTTCGGCGAAATATGATTGTATACGAGTAGATCGGTATTAACTTATCGGATTTGAAAAGTTGGGATGGAATTACCGAATTTGGGAGTGAAAAATTCCCGACGGGATGGTTATCGTACTCGTACTGTACGATATACGGTACTTGTATTTCACCCACCCAACTTTTTTTTTCTCGTTTCGTTGGATTTTTTTTTTTTTTTTTTTTTTTCCCCACTATAGTGGTTAACTTATGATACTTGTTGGAGGAGTTTTGAACGAACTCACGATAACTTGCCGTGGGCTTGACTGACTAACTATAGTACTCACTAACAATTTGTTTTTTTTTTTTTCTTCTCATTCATCCATCCATCCAGCTGACCCGAAGTATCGGTAACCCGTTCCAACCGGAAAACTGAAACTGAAGTGCGGGTTGGGTTGGGTGGGTGCGTTAGTTGTTGCTACGATAACTTGTACGGGTTTTTATGATATCGGGGTTGAGGCTTTCAAACTTGTTTTTGTTGGACTTGCCGGATTAGGCGTTGTCTCTCTCTGTTTGTTGGAGATTCTTTTTGATTTACCGTATCTCTCTACCCGTACCGTACCAGCTATGTGTGATGTTGCGATGGCGATTATGGACCACATAATGCTATATGTGGTCTTTCTGTAAGGAATGGGGGGGGAGACGGTGAGTGTTGGGATGTTGGCTTTGTACGGTAGCGGCGCTGTATGATGGACTAGGAAAGTAAGTACCGTACGAGTGCAACTATTCAACTAGCTGGGTATCTCCGAAATAGATATTTCTGATTATCCTCAAACTTGCCTGTCTGCTCGGCGCGAAAAAAGGGATGAGTAGGGTACGGTACGGGTTATCGTGTCCGATAACTTGGCTTGATTTTGGCTGAATGTGTTGTGGTGATGTGGCATAGCTGTTGCCCAATGTTAGCTATGATATAAGACAGATGGGATGAACTGGCCGTGGATAGTGGTACCTGTATAGTTCACCTGAAACTTGTGTCTTGTGGATCGCCGGCGATTGTACGAGTATACTCTCCTCTCCCCCTCATGCGGTAGGTACCAGTAATGGGAACTGCGGCTTAGGTCCATATCATTCGTACAATCATCGTGCAGTTGAGGGCTGAATATCGGGTACGGTAATCATACTGCACGGAACTGCAATGAGAGTGGGAGTGAACTTCTGGACCTTTTTTTTTTATCAAAAAAAAAAAAAAAGTGCTGCTGCCTATGGGTATGTATGATACCGTGCTAGGTATGTAGCTACCTGGCTACCTAGCTAGCTAACCTATGCAACCGTAACTCTTCAATGATAATTCGCCACCCTCTTTCCTTTTTTTCCTCTCCGAGCATGAATTTGTTTGTTTCAAGTCCCCGCCAGCGAATGAGGAACCCGGGTAATCATTTCTATCTATCATAGATATCGATAACCTGATAAACATCCTACAGTAATTCCCGTGACCAGAGTGTTTATGCGGAGATGATCAAACGAAAGAAAAAAAAACCTTTGGTTAGCTAGTTAGTCACCGCATCTCGCCTGCTACCGCACGTAAAAACAAATCATGCACACCCGTCGTGGGTCCCGCGAGGCATCATCATCCCAGCAGGCAGTTCCATTCAATCAGTCAGTCAAATTCCAGCAGCATCTCACAATAACGTGATCAGCCGTTGCACAAGGTTATCATACCATCATGGCCGTGACCGCCTCCCTTTGCACTTTTCATAATAAAAAAAAAACATCACGTCGTCGTCGAGCGGAGCGAGTGAGTAAGTCCTCGCGTGTAACTGTAAACTTTGGGGGGGGGGGGGAATCGGGCCGACCGGCCGGAACAATTAAATTATATCCGACGACGATGTACAGTATGAATGATATATACCCACCCCGTGACGCACCCAAATTGTTTCTCTCAAGATCTCGAGCGTTGCTGTGTGAGTCGGAAGCGCGGGGTTGAGGAGGAGGAGGAGGAGGGGGGGGGGGTTGATCAGATCAGATCTGGGCTCCTCCTCGTGCCGCTGCTTCTATCATAACTCGATCATTGCTTTGCTAAAATGTATTACTGTAAGCACCACCACCAGCGCGAGTGGAGCGGCGGACAATACGGTATGTACTCGAGTAAGCCTAAACCGGGGGGGCAAAACTTACAGTAACGCAGATGATTGATTTCCCATCGATACAGTAGGCAGCCCATCGTACAATTATCGTCTCCGCCCTTCCCTTCCTGATCGGCTCGCATGAGGAGTTGTCAATCTGGTTTTTTTTTTTTTGCTTCTAGAACTCGTGGGTTGGACGAAGCGGAGCTACCGGTAGGTTGTACAGTGCTCGAGTGAGGTACGGGGAGGGGAAGCGGGGCGGAAAAGGGTATCATACAAGGACCATGAGATGCTCAGCGAGTAATAATAAAGTTAATGATATGATACTTGTACAAGTAATTCCGGTTCAGCCCAGTCTGCCCTGGCCGCCGCCGGCCTGTGCTGTACTCGTACTGTATACTGTGCTGTGCTCGAGTATCATCCTGTGCGGGTTTTCCCCGTCCAGCCGTGAAAAAAATATCAATCCATCGAATTTCTGCAGCTTCATCGTCATCTTCATCTTACCTGATGAGAAAGGGAGAAGCGGGGGCAGGGGAAGACCAATCTTCGTCACACCATGAAAAATAATTTACAACCCGTAATGACTACTTCACTTCTCCTACAGGTATCATACCTCCCAAAGGTTGAGTGAGGGTTTTTTTCTTCTTCTTTTTTTTTCCGTTTTGTTTGGAAAAAAGGAATGGTATAAGATGAGGGAGATGGAGATGGATAGATGGGTCACAGATAGCCTAGGCAGATGCAAGGGACATCATCGCGTGCTGGTTCTCCTCGAGTAACTTCTGATTGGTCACCCCTCACCATCAATCGGCTTGTTCACATCGCTCGAATGGATGATCGAGAAGAAAAAAAGAAAGCCTACTCGTACTCGAGTACATAGTTTCCAGTGGACCGTTTCCGACAGTTAGCCCATGTCGATCACGAGGTCATTGGTTACCCGATTGTTTCCCCATTACCCCCTTCAGCGCAAAGTGAAAAACACACTCTTTTGTTTCCCCCCTTCCTGTATCCCGCATGCAAAAATAAATCCGTGAATTATCCAAGCATGACAAGGATTTGCACTCTTCGGGGGGGGGGGGTTGAATCATGAAAAAGAAAATTAAAAATTAAAAAAAAAAAAAAAAAAACCTCCACGAAGAAAAAAAAAAAGCGAAGCATTCGATGTCCCAACGTTTCTGGATATTTGGATCACAGCTGCATTAGGCATCCTCAACCTTAAACCTAGTCGACAACCAACCAACATCAAGAATTTTCTCCAAGCCAAGCACAGTAAGAAGAACAGCAAATCCTTCCTTTCCCCCCCATTACCCCTCGCATCCCGCCAACGATGCGATACGATACTCGAGTACGATAGTACTCGTCGTACCTGTCCTCGCACCGTCCTATCAAATCACAAGAACAGTGCAATCCAAAAAGCAAATAAAAACCATCCCAATCGAGATCCGGAACCT
Source organism: Tuber melanosporum (assembly GCF_000151645.1). Lineage (NCBI taxonomy): Eukaryota > Fungi > Ascomycota > Pezizomycetes > Pezizales > Tuberaceae > Tuber > Tuber melanosporum. Next base: position 317,029 of record NW_003298769.1, read on the forward strand.
TGTCTAAGGATAGAACTGTGCGGAGCGAAACATCAAAAAAGATGTATAGCGCGGTGGGGCGGGGCCGTATTGCGCCTCTCGCGTCACCGCCCGCTCTCGGTACCTGAAAATTGTGGCGAACTTTAGCAGCAGAGGTGGAGCTACAGTCCGAGGAGGTCTGGATCCCCCGCCGCCCACGCACCACACACATGCACTCCACCTCCCTCGCTAAAGCTGTTCACGGGCCAATAATTTCTAGCGTACCGGTACGAAGTAGTGTGTATTTATGTCGTTTGAAATCGGAATCGGGTCGAATCAAATCAAAGTTGCTTTTTTTCTTCCTCCCCCTTTTTTTCTCACCCGCCTGGGCCTCGGTTGCGGTTGCGGTGGCGGTGGATGATATGATTGGCATAAGCCACCTTGAAAATTAAAAATCCTCCGGGAGTGTCGTGGTTTTGAGGCTTGTGGGTTTTTTGTCACCGCCGTCAGGACTCGAGCTACCGCTCCTGCCAATGATGGTAAGGTTACCAACCGACTTGGGGTAAATCCAACGGATGGCAAAAACGCTGCCACCATTGTTTACCGGTGCTGGTGATGATGAATGAATCAATCGAGGTGAGTGAGTGAGTGAATGGGGGTGTGGCTTACAAGTGAGTAACTCGAGTAAGCTATCATGCGATCGGGGTCGGGACCGGATGAACTGAACGGTTGACTTGAGCAAACTCCCACCCGGCATGACCGACTGACTACCACTACCGGTGCTATTCGAGTACCGATAGACTATGTACTCTTACAGTCTTCAACCGGGGGGCGCGCGACAAATACCGACGAGCGACAAACAGGAATATTTGGCAGGCAAAAAAGTAGATTCGCCACAGCAGGGTAACAAAAAAAATACCTGTCACTGACCCGCTGGAGACTTCACGCGCGCACAGCTCCATTCCTCCCCTCTTCTCCAACGTGTTTTATGGTACCGGCCTACTCTACAGTATGCACACATCGCAGTTTCGGATATACTACCGGTACCTATGCTGCATAAATGAAATAGGAGGGTGTAGTCTACGAGATGATACCGGTACAATGATGGGATAAGTCAAGACTGGAGCCCGGGAGAACACAAAAGAAACGTTTTCAGAGTGATATCACTCTGCCTATCATAACCGAGAAGAAAAAAAACCCCCCCGAATATCATGCTTGTTAAAACTTGCAAAGTGTGCCGTATGCCATGCCAAGTTAAGTTAATAAACTGTCAGCGGTTTCGTTCAAGTTCTCCATAAATTTATTGGGCTCATCCCTCCGCCACATCTGCTCGAGCACGGTAAAGTACGGTAGACTAAGGTAGACTATCGCTTGCAAGTTGCAACCACCGACAAACAGCAAAAGGCTCTCCTCGCTTCGTACCGGGTAGAGCAGGGTGGGCACCGGATGAACGTTTCGTTTCGTTCCGTTTTCCTCCCTTCCGTTGATCCAACCCGATCCAGAAGAAAGAAGAAGAAAAGCCTCCCTTTCTCTATCCGCCCCACCCCCTCTTTTCATTCCCTTCCCTTCTCGAATGCCTGGAGTCGGTCTCGGAGCACCGGTATCATACAGTAATTACAAGTGCCGTCCTGTCCTGGTTGTAAAAGAAGGAAAAGAAAAGCAAGAAAAATAAAACCTCCTCCGACGCTTCCCACGAATGATATCGTGGGGAATGGCTGCTGCGATCTATAACCGTCTTTCACGATCCCCGGGACAGATGAAGATGTGCAGAAGAGAGAATCGCGTCCCTTATTTTTTTTCTTGTGTAAAAATTGGATTGGATTGGATGGAGAGTTAAGTCGACCAGTTTTTTTTACCATCATACCAGTTTTTCTTCTTCTTCTTTTCTTTTTCTTCCTTCTCTCTCCTGCGCAGAGTTATGCCATATTTCTTTTCCTTCCCCGAAGCGTGCTAGGCAGACCACGAAAGTTTGGGAATGATTAAAAATCCAGAGTTTTGAATCGAATTGGGCAAATTGAGATTCGGGCTGTCGAAGTGGAATGGGTAGTGGGGGTCAAGCAACTTACTCGAGTACCCTACCGTACTGGACTCGAGTATCTGCTGGCACGGGGAGAGTGTGTGCGAGTGTGAGGTTGAGAAATAAAAAAAAATAAAGAATAAAAACGGGAACCCTCATACCGTGCATGGCTGCACTTCCTGCCTACTTGAGTAGTGTGCTGACCAGCGATTACTCGAAGAGGATGTTGCTCACGAGACGGACATGCAGTTGATTGACGACCTTTTCGCCTATCGTCGGGATTCGTTCGACGGAGGGGGACCATGTAGCATCGATGTATCATGACAAGGAAGTAGGCGAAGAAAAAGCCACTGTGCCGGCTTTGATGGGTTCCGCGGACGCGGGGACAGGGGAAAGAAAAAGAGATGGAGAGAGAAAAGAAGGCAAAAGACTACTAGCCTTTTGTTCGTACGAGTACCGGTACTATACATACTTGCCTCCTTGCTTGCTGCCTGCTTGCTAAAGTAAGGATGCCAAGAGGCCCAGTCCAGCCTTAGATGGTGGTTTATAATACTTTCATGTTAAGGCTTGGAACGCGATTTGTTGGACTTTTTCCTGATAACCCCCCCCCCACTCTGCGGGGCAGCCACTGCAGCAAGAAGGACAGAAGAGATTTGAAGCAGTGCCAAGGATTCACCACGACCGCCATCGAGGAAAATGGAATTCCCCATTCGGCGATTCCTTTCAATCGGTTCAGGAAATTCATATATTCCCAGGAACGGCGATCTTTTCGAGAGAAACCGGTGCTTCGAGCCCCCATTCTAACTGTGACAATTTTGTCGAGCCACGTATTTTCTTGATTTCCCCCCCTCTCTCCCTTCGCTGTTAATTTGATTTCCTATTTCTGTTCCTTACCTTCCGCTCCACCACCTAACAAGGATTGTGATAGGTAAGGTACAAGGGTTTAAATTTTTGGACTGGTCAAGACCTCCGAAAAGCGGAAAATCGGAGCTGGTTTAGTTCAAAATCCAATTCAATTCTTCTATCGAAAGCGAATGAATAAAGCTTTGATATGATAAATAACCTGGTTACAGGTATATATACCTGTACGCATGCGGAACCAACGCTTGAGGACGTTAGAGTGGGTACGGTATTCCTGAGGACCTTGTGGCCCTTTGACTGGTGGATAGGGGGCTTTTCCCTTGGTGGGGAAAGTTAACTTGGCTGAAGTGGACGGGTTCGTTCGTGGACGGTGCTTTTGGTTTTCACGAGGTTTTGATCTGCTGTGGCAACCAGCCAATTTCTTCCTCTTTTACAAACCAATAGATACTGCTTCCGTATCCCTCCCTATTCGAGTACCACGCTTTGCCCTGCGAGCAGGAGCGTTGAGGTGCTCATACGTCCTCCCCGCGATGCTCGAGTGGACAGCACTTTACACGCGGCGACTCCGAAGCATGATCTTTCCTTTCTTGCTTTCCTTCTAGTCTAGTGGTGAATGGCAAGTTAAAGGTACGAGTAGAAAAGCGAGAAAGTCATGGAAAAGAAAAATAAAGTAAAATAGAATAAAAAGAAACACCTCATCTTAGTTACCGTACCGGCCGGCAGAGATGCAATGTCACGGGGAACCCTTTAAAGTCTACTGTACCGGTAGGTACTTGTACTGTACTCGAGTACAGTACGGCGGGAAGGCAGGTAGGCGGACAACGAAAAGGACGATCGTGAGATTTAGGAGATCTTTTCGAGCCACGAGGGAAAGGGGTTTTTTTCTTCCAAACAAGTTCTCGGGCCTGTCTCATATTTTTTTTTCCTGTCGCAACAGCAATCAAGCAAAGAGGACAACTGTGATACTGCCACCCGACCAGCTGGCTCACCGAGACACATCACGCCCTCTTTTTCCGGGCGGGAACGATGTTGGCTTTTTCCCTGAGTTTTGCAGGGGAGGGGGGGTTTGTTCCTGATGGAAGAGAGGAGAAAGGGGAAAAAATATTTAACCTAGTCCCCGTTCTATCTAGCTTAGTCTGTTACCCATTTTTGGCTGAAAAGGCGCGTGCGGAAATATTTTGGTTCGCAGAGCCGTCCCCAATGCTGTGCCCGAGTATCGGCATCAGGACTGAACGCCCTTGTCGAATTCAGTTGGAGCCCCGTACTTGTACAGGTATCGTCTGTACCTATACTAGAGTACTTTGGAGCACTGACTCTATCTGTCTACGGTAGGGCCTAGTGCCATTGCAGGAACATCTAACAATATCACGGACGGACAGACAAGGGAAGGGGAGGGGGACATAGTGGTACCGGTAGGAGGTGGGGAAGCGCTTGCAGTCACCACGAATAGAACATTTGGTTATTTCTCAAACGGTCATATGGAGAAAAGGCGGTCTTTTGTTTGTTTGTATGTGCCAGCACTGGCACAATACCATACGAATATAGAGAGTTAAGTGTAGTGAGCAGAAGGACAGTTTTGAAGAAAGGGAATGTAAACTTTATGATATTCAGGAAAGGTAAAATTGCTTTTGTGACAGCCTCCCCCCTTTTACTCCCCTATGGGTAGGTATTTCATTCGATTTGACTCGATGTTTTATTTTCTTCTTTGGTGGAGCACAGTATCGTGGCTCCGCACCAGTTGGTTCCTTGTCCACAACCTCGCCGCCATTCGCTTACAACTGCATCTCCATTAACGCGAGTAAGGCGGGCAGCAGGGCGATGGATTACCGGTATCCTTATTTGGAACACGCAGTTCCTGCTGTCACTTTCCCTTTCCCTGAGCTGTGCTCAATGCTCGCTCGGGTTTCCGTGGAGGGCGAGATAAGAGCTCCATAGCAAACAGTGCCCCAAAATCAAAGTGTTGAGCACACCGGGTAGCAATGCTTCCTTTGTATCGGCGGTCAAATGTGGTAATATGTGGTTTATGTTCAGTACCCATACCGGTACAGTGGTTTACCGTACTGCTTGATTCCGCTCTGCTAGCTGCTATCGAAAATGCCCATGCAACGCTTCAATTTGTATTGTACGTGTGCAGCAGCAGAGGCGAGCTTCCTTCCTTCCTGATAGTACGGTGCATATTCTTTTGCCTTCTTTCCATCTCCTCCCTCATTTCCTTGTTTCGAGGATGCACAGCTGTTTGTACGGGAGGGAGGGGAGAATGGGAAGATAATGGAGGGGTTTTTTTTCTTCGCAGTGATTCGTTTCGTTCGAGTAGCTTTCCTCTTTTCGACCCTCTTCCCCGTTGCTCATTGTGAGCTAATGCATCGAGTCAAACATCCCCCCTTTCATGACTGGCTCCGCCCACGGGTATTGTACTAATACCGGTACTAGTACCGGTACAGTACAGTACAGTACTCGACCTTTTTAAAAGTCTCCGGAATGGGAGGGAAAGGAATAAGTGATTCACTTACGGTACAATTGATATACCTCCACAGCCCCAGATTTCACAAGGACTATCCTTGGGCCAGCAGATACGTAACTCACGTCCCTGCGACTTTAGAAAGCGTCGAGCACAAGTACCGCTATGTATAGCTGGGGAAATTTTGCTAAATGCGAACCCTCGCATTATCGTGACAGGTGGTGTTGGCAGAGGGGGGGAAAAAGTAAGAGAATTGAGGAAGGCAAAAAAAAAAAAAGGAAATTGACTAAACTTCCATTTTGGGGCACAAGGGGGACGGATTCCGTTATTTTTGTTTTTATCGCCATTGCTTGTTACTCTCAACTAGCGCTCACAAGCACCACACTCAACTCACCACTCGCTCACACTCACACATTGTCACACAGACTCACACACGCACCTTTTTTTAAACCTCTCTGTGTTCTGTCGGCTAGAGGTGAGGAAAATGGGAGTTACCTAGTCCGTCTTCTATCCGCTTAGCCCTCACACACACCCCCTCCGACCCCGTCGTCATCGTTTGCTGGCATGCTAGCAGGCAGGCTCTGGCAGCCTGCGCCCACTACCACCCTTACCACCACCACTCCGTACCCTCAGGTCGGTTCCCACCCCCCCACCCCAAGATGCAACTACTGTAGCTTGTGTCCCTTGATCGGGGAAGGGGTGGGAGACATGTTTGTCATCTGGCTCAGGGCTCGGGCAGGACTTGGATGGCAATGATGGTGGTGGTACTCGAGTACTCGAGTCTGGTCGGTGATGGTTGGGAGCTGCTTGCTGCTAACGATGCTGAGCCAGTCTAGCTGGTAACGTCCATGTCTGCCTGGTGCTCCGCATACCGGTACCCCCCATACGCCCATTCCTCCAGATCCCCAAAGCTCGTCGTACACACAGACAGATATACAGAACAGCGAACGGTAGCCAGGCCCTCCCAGACCCCCGACACACGCATCCAGCCAGAAAGTCGCCCACCACAGCAACGATGGGACCAATACTGGCTTGTCCCCCAGAATAATATTTATCATGGCCGAGTCGCTCCGGCTGTCTGCAGCCGCGTCGCCGCGTCCTCACCCTCTCTCTCATTTTCTCCAACTAGTTTAACCACTTTGCTGTGTACGGGTACAAGAAATTGTTATTCACTTTACTCTACCGTGATCCTTATTTGCTCCCCTTCACAGGCAGTCAGTCGCTTTTTGACTCTGGATTTATTTTATTATTATTATTACTACCATTATTATTATTATTATCGTTATTATTGTTATTATTGTTTTTATTATTTTTCTATTTATCATTTCCTTCCCAGGACGCCCGCCTCCGCCGCAGCACCTTACCTGAAAGAGGAGCATCCCTCATCCTGGCAACCTTCCTCTATCCTTCCCTACTGTAGCTGCTTTTTACTGGGAGTGCCTCCCTGCCTCCCTGCCTGCCTGCTTGTGCTGCTTTGCTCCCTTTTCCTTCACTTACACACCACACACTCATCCATAACCCCCCCCCGTCACACACCTAACACACCTTTACACCCCACCACCCATCCGCTGCCCAGCGACCATTTGGCTGCAAAAGAGGGCTCAGCTTTAGCCTCCGCCATCAAAGGGCGAACATACCCTCGGCCTCCTATAAACATTCACCTTAACCCCCCCCTCCATTTCCTATCCCCCGGTGAGGTCCACCCAAAGTGATCTTCCTGGAGCAACATCATTTCGACATCATTCATCTTTATATCTCCTGCTCGTTCCTCGAAGCCCACACTGGATTAATTCCTAGCCTTTCTGGATTACCTTAGCAAACTTCCACTCTCTCTGGCTTTTCTCGCTTGTTGCCTGTACTGGACTGCAAATTGATAAAAGGCTCCCGCTATACCTTTGCTTATCTATACTGGATCTGCCGGAGCTGTTTCCCCTCTCCTTTCATTGTTTAAAGAAAAGTCCAGGGCTCCGAGTCCAATTTCTAGGAAAATGAGCAACACTTCTTCAAACTCAAGTTCGACCTCTTGCGCCAGGCCTGAGGACCGAATAGGACAATTACTTGCTGGGCGTCTAGAGCTCACGGGAATCCTTGGTGTTGGTGCTTATGGGGTTGTTTATACCGCTGTCGATATCTTCTCCTGCACTCCATTTGCCGTGAAGGCCCTGTCAAAGATTGGATTGGATGCCCGCCAGAAGCGATTTCAGCAAAGAGAGATTGCTCTCCACCACAAGGCTAGCGCTCACCCGGGCGTAGTCTCTCTAGTGAAGATACTCGACACTGCCGATTGTACTTTTGTCATCATCGAATACTGCCCTGAAGGTGACCTTTTTACCAACATCACTGAGCGTGGACAATATGTGGGTAATGATCTTTCGGCCAAAAGGGTTTTCCTTCAGCTTTTGGATGCCGTGGAGTACTGCCATAATCTTGGGATTTACCATCGGGATCTGAAGCCGGAGAATGTATTGGTTTCCAACGGCGGCCTCCAGGTCAAGTTGGCGGATTTTGGACTTGCTACTACCGAAACTGTCACCTCGGACTTTGGCTGTGGGTCGACATTCTATATGTCACCTGGTAAGATTACAGATTTCTTTTGTTTTTATATTTTTATTTTTAATACTTTTAGCGCCCTTTTCAAGCTAATCAAATTCTAGAGTGTCAACAATCTTCTCCACGCAATGTTACCTGCTATGCTTCCGCTCCTAATGATGTCTGGTCCTTGGGCGTGATCCTGGTAAACCTTACTTGTGGCCGGAACCCTTGGAAAAGGGCCTCCCCTTCAGATAGTACATTCCGTGCCTACTTGAAGGACCCACGAATGCTTAGGACCATTCTGCCTTTGTCCCAGGAGCTTGATTCTATTCTTCGAATGATCTTTGAGTGCAATCCCCAGAAGAGGATTACTATCCCGGAGTTGCGATTCCGTATCATGTCTTGCCGCAGGTTTACCACTGGACCCAGCCCTATGGATAGCCCACCTCTTTCCGATGTTTCTGATAGCTCTGATCTTGTCGAGCCTGATGTTTTCAATCTTGCTTCAACACCCTACCATTCCCAGACTCCAGGCGTTTTCACCCCCGATTCAACGCCATCCACCACACCTCAAACAACCCAAGCCTCTCGTCAGAATCCATACATATTCTCGAAACACCTCGCAAACCCTCCATCTGAATCATCATCCGAATCGCAGTACTACGCGTCTAATGCACCATCGGGAAATGCTAGCCCCATCATTGCACCCGTCACCCCATCAGATTTCCCACCACCACCCGGCCAGAAGTTGTGGCAGTTGCCAATTTTCCCGTCGATAGATGACGTGGAAAGGGTGCAATCGCCTGCTCTCCCAGTTTCGAAGGGTGTTCAGGTCTTCTAGGTGTGTACCAGGCAGGCCAGACGGATTTAATCCTCCGCCAATACTGCCGCAAGAACAGTCACCGGAGTGGATACTACCGTGAGGCGCAGAGACCGGAGCAAAACCACAATTCTTATTCCTTTTGCCTGGGTTGGCAGGCCTTTTTCTTCTTCCCTTTCCTCGCGACGCGCGATGATTTCATTTGCATATTGATACACTTTCTTGGGTTTGGGCTTTTTCATGGGTGTGGGAATGGGTTCTTTTGAAATTGGTTTCTTACTGTTTTTTTCCTTTTCATTATCACTTTATGGACAGCGCCGGGGGGGGGCAATAAGGAGTTTTACTGGTTTTCCTTCATCTTTTATTATGTCTTTTCTACTTTTGTTGTTTTCATTCCTTTCCCTCCCTTCTCATGCATACTCTCTCCAGATCGTGCGCTGGGTATTCCTACTAGCGCATGTGATGGATCGGACAGGTTGGTAATTTTTTTCACCGTTCGAACACCTTTTTCTTTTGTCTGTATGTATTTATGTAAGTATCGATGGAGCTATAGGGGTGTCCGCCGGAGCCGGATGGGTGGCTTTTTCTTTCTTATTTTCTCCCTTCAATCGTGTTTACATTTCTTTCGTCATTGGGTTGGGGCTTTTTCCTTTTTCATTCAAACGGGTTTCTACGGCGTTTTGCATATAAAGCATGTCTCTTTTTTTTTTCTTTTCCATATTTTTTATTTTCGCGTTTCCCCCGCCAAAACAACATCTATTCGATATCTTGCCTCTTTTTTCACCCTTTACTTTTTTCGGTTGGCCGGTCGGATCTTTTTCATGAGGAAGAAGGAAAAGGAAAAAATGGGAAGGGGGAAAGGGAAAGAGAGATTGAAAGAAAGAGATGTGATGGATGGACGGAAGGGGAAGGGAGGGCGGAGAAATCATGGAAGTGTTCCTTTTTCTCTCGTCGGGTAATGAATGAGACATTCGTCAGTCTGTCAGTCTGCGGTGTGGTGTGAGGGAAGAATTGGGGGGAAAAAGGGTCCTGTATTTAAATATTTGCATCATCATCGCCGTCATCATAACTAGAGGTCATCTTTTTTACATTTACCTTAATAATTATGATACTGATAGTAATTATTATCATTATTTGATTGTTCACTTTCTGTGTAAATATTATTATTTATTATTTATTATTATTATTTTTTTGTTTTCTGACTTTGTTTCGTTCGGGAGGGGGGAGTCTTTATTTTATTTTTATTTCAAAAGATGGTTTCGGGATAAGGTTGGGTTGGGTTGAGCTTTGACATGATTTGGGCATCTACGATGGTGATAGTATGAATTTATCTACTCGAGTACAGTCCCAATCTACGGTTATCAATGTGCGGTGTTTTTTCGTGCAGCATGAGTGTTTTGGTTAGAGAGAGGGAGGGAGGGAGGGAGGGAGGGAGAGGGAGTGCACAGCATGATATGAAAATATGCACAGTATGCACCCGTCCACGAAACGAAACGAAACGAAACGGCCCTCCCCATCCCTTCCACCGCAGCCCGGTGATATTCACGGTGCTCGTGGTGGTGCTTCCCTTGCTTGCTGGTGGTAGTGGCGGCGGCCTGCCCGTCGTCGTCGCCTTCGCGATATCACTTTCACTCTGTTTACTTACTTTACCTCTTCTTCTCCCCCCATCCCCGCGAATAATACCTGCCAACTACCGGGACCCGAGCTAAAGCAGCATTCATCCATATCTTCTTGTTCGAAGCCGAGGGAGAGAGCAAAGTCGACGTGGCGATCATATGGTTTTTCTTTTCTTCTTTCTTCTTCTTCATTTATGATAGCCCTTTTTTTTTTCCCCACCTTCCCGTTCCACTTACTTGTGAGCGTACCGTTACCGTACGTCGTTTCTGATTTCGTGATTGTTTCAGTTTCATATCGTCGCTCGGGTGGTAGAGAGGGCTGGCTGGCTGGCATCATTAATTATGATATTGCAGAGCTGGAAATCAGAAACCTGTATTATGATACCTCTCTCTCTCTCTATGCTCGGTGATGATGATGATGATGATGATGATACTCGTACCGGTAACTTTCCCCCCCTTCTCACCAAGACAAAAAAAAAAAGGGAAAACTACCGAAGAACTCTTTCTCCAATCACATCACCCTCCCGCCGCCGCCAGCCCCAACCTACCTTGTGATTTTCGCTACTTTTCGAGGCGTTTTTTTGTCGTCAGCAGCCGTGCAGGGTGGACTTTGCAAGGCGGCCAATTAGGTTCCCTCTCTGCCCTCTCCATCCTTCTTCTTCTGATCCTTCCATCCTCGAGGTATGTTTCCAAGTGTTTATTTATTTATTTCACTTTTTTTTCTTTTCTTACCCTTTGATGGATGGATGGGTGGGTGGGTGGTGGTGGATGGATGGCTCACTTACCGGGTTTTTGCCGGTTGTCATGGGTATCTACTCGTAGGATGTGATATGTTCTTCCTGTAAGGTATTCCACCCCTCTCTCCTCGAGTATTATTATTGATAGAGGAGAACTGACTCATGGGGAATTTATTACTTGTATTATCATCAGGGTGGGGCATTATTGTGGACAATTCGCTCCAGCCAGTTACGGTAACCCGCACGTTGCCGTTACCGTACCGTTGCTACAGTAGCGTAGGGTACCGTATGAGTACAAGCCCAACTTGTACCTTCCGTGTCCAGACAGAAAGCGATATCAATCAGACGTGCGTGCAGGCATGCATATGATAAACTCGTGCTGAGATTGCAAAAAACAATGAGCTAGAAAGGACAAAAACAAAACAGAACAAAGAGACAAAACAAAACATGGAAAAGAGGGATTCGTGACAGTACGAGTACCAGCCCAGCCCTCCTCCATACAGGCTAAATAAGCCTTTCCAAAATACCTGTGCAAGCGCGGCTACGGCCATTCATTCATCCAGCCTCAACTCTCACTCACACTCACCCGCTACTACAGTACCAATCATAGCTAAAGGTGGTGGGAGTACCGTGCAATACGGTAGCTGGCAAGCAGGCAGAATAGAACGGTTGCCTGGAGTCCAACCCTCCCCGACCAAAGCAGAGAAAGCGGGGAGAGAAGCAAAGGGGAAAAATGAACCGGGGTAAATGATCACCTATTATATTTATTCATCCCCCGGGGGTGGTGTGTCGCCAGACGCGGGGAAGATCGAAGGAGGAATGAATGAATGAATGAATGAGAGGGATCTGTATGTACGAGTTCTCGTTCAGTAGCCACTTCGCATATGGCTTTTTTTTTTTTTTTTTTTTTTTTTTTAATATGTCTCGAACGAATCGTTGGGCCACGAGGCGGGGTATTATTTTTTGTTTTTTGTTTTTTTTTGTTGCGTGCTTTGGATGGTGAGGCGGACGGACTGTCTGCCCTGTTGGTTATCTTTTTATGGTAAAGATGTCGTATGGGGTATTGCTTGCTGGTTGCAGTGATGTGGATGCCGTGGTGATGGTTTTAGGTGTTTTACGCTTCGTTTCATTCACCTCACCTTGGTTTTTTGCCTTCCTTCCGTCCCTCCGGTGCTTGGACTGCCGCATGTAGTGGGTGATTGTTCATGAATGAAAACTGTGGTATCATACTGTATTGTAGGATTTACTCTGCCCCCCCCAATAGCTGGCCTGTCGGAAAAGTCGCAAGTATGATACCGGTACGGTAGAGTTCCGTCGTGTTTTGGCTTTTGGCCAAAGTGGGAGTATTAAGTACCCCCCCTCCCCCCTCCGGTAGGTGGGTAGGTAGGTAGGTAGGTAGGGTATATTGCTTAGGCGACAGTATAGGAAGGAATCCTTCCCAGCACCGGTCGGCAGTCTACCGCTACCGCTTTCTGGCATAACGAGAACTGGTCTTTCATCACTCTCATTAGTTAGGTGATGGTGCAACGGATCCCGTACCGGTTACTGTATTTTCCAGGCATCTATCATACTTGTATCATACCCCATCGCAGATACAAGCACGAAGTAACCGGTACAAGTACTAGTACAGCCGTCTTTAGGGTTATACAAGATTTCAAAGGCCCTGCCTACCCACCTACCGTATCATACCTACCTGCCTGGGGGCTGTTCGCATCCCGTACATATACTCGAGTACTCGTATGTACTTGCATGTATGTATTTATGATATCAGCTGGTGGGTTTCAGCGCTTTCTTTCTCTCCTTTCCCCCTGCCCATTCATTTTTTTTTCTTTTTCTTTTGCGCCTACCGACTTGCTGTGCTGTGCTGTGCTGTGCTGGTCTGTGTCGCGCTACTCGAGTACTACGGTACTATGATACAATAAACCGGTTATTTGTTTTACGGATGTTATGATATGTGAGTACTGTACCCCGGTTGAAAAAAAAGATGTGGAGATTAACCGACTGTATCACAGGGAAGTGTTTGTGCGAGTGCTTGATTTCTTGCTTGCTTGCTTGCACGGAACCGCAGTTCGGCGCTGGGTTGCTGGATTGAGAGAGAGGGAAGGAAAGAAAAACATATGATACCGGCATCATATCATCATACTAAGACGGGGAAGGTGGACAACTTGATGCTCATCGCATTAAGAGCAAGGATGGCAAAGAGCCCCTCCATTCTACAGCGCCATCCATCCATCCATCCATAACCGTGGATGGAATACCTACCATTACCGACTGATGATGGCATAGCCTATCTAAGGTATCTGCTATCTACCTGTCCCTGCGCCTGGTCCCTCCTCTCACATACCTCTTGTATGGCTACTGTACTGTACCTGGATTCCATCCCCTGCATCGGTCATCGCGCAAAAGCCATACCAATGATCGACAACGTCGGAAAGGGGAGAGGAGAAAAACAAACCAACTAATTAACTTATGATACCCTTGCCATGAGATGAACTTCACCCTTGTTTCTCCCCAGGGCGGGGAGGTCCACCGTAGCCAACATTATGCGACATTGGTACAATACAGCTACAGTACATACATGTACGAGTACAGTACAGTACGCACGCTGTGCTTACTGTCAGGTTAGACTATCGCAGACCGAACCGAACCCTTGTATCATAATTGCGCAACGACTTTCCCATTACCATTACCATTCCTCCCCCTTACCCTTCCCCGCATGAGATTGTCTTGGTGCTTTCCTCTGTTTTTTTTTTTTTTTTTGCACTCGAGTACTTGTATACTCGTATACTCGTATACCTTGCTTGTGCGGTTGTGGTGGTGGTGGTTTCCAGGGAGCGGTGCATTCCGGTGGTTGGATGTTTGACATGGTGTTGATGCTTGTATGGGATGTGTGAGACTGTGGAGTAGTTTTTTTTCTTTTTTTTCTTTCCATGCTCTTCTTGTTTTTACCTCACGCTCGTAGTCTACTCGTGATGGGTGTGTATTGTGAAGAAATAACTTTTTACAGAACTAGCGTATACTGTATATACAGATGAATCGATTGCGAAGAAGATGGAGCGGTCATGATGATGTTTGTACTGCACTCAGTATAACATACAGCAGACCACGGATCCGAACTCTGCCTGCGTTTCCCACTTCACACGACTCGACTTTCAATTGCACAACCGGTTTCCGATATCCCTTCCTTCATTCCTTCCTTCCTCTTTCACCGCCGGTTCTACAATACAATACAATAATAGTTTACCTTCAGCCTTCCCATCTCACGTCGGACTACTCTCCGCACCGTAGTAAGATACAATACCCTTCCAAGACCGGAGTGAAAGTAGAAGAAGCAATCATGAACGCCCCCTCCCCCTTTCCCCATCTCGCTAATGGAACGGCACTGTATCATACCGTTACCAACTTTTTTTCCCTTCTTCCCCATACTGTACAGTACCAATACTCATAACCCGAGAATTCCGTGACACCTACCGTACTTGCCGTCGCCACTCACTCACTCTTTCGCCCGGTCGGTACGCTCCGGTATGATGATGGAACAGTTCAATTGCATGCACATCACGCGATATCACTCGTGCGTGAGAGAGAGAGAGAGAGTGTGTGTGTGTGTGTGGGAGGGGAGGGGGGCGAGTAACGGTAACAGCCCTTTTTTATCATACCGCTTGCCGCGAGTAGAGAGAGACTCCTCTAAAGTATATCATACCGTTGGAGCTCCTCCTCCGCGTGATGGCGATATACGTATTCGTGATTATTTTACCTTTGAGAATTATCGTGAGTCGAATGGTCACTACACACACATTTGAAAAGAGGGAAGGAATTGGGTTTCGATTCCTGGCGCTATTCACGATCTTAATTTTTTTTTATTTTTATTGTTATTATTATCGGGTTCCTTTTTACTTTTTTTACTTTTTTACTTTTTTTTACTTTTTTTTTAAACTTCTGACCGCGCGAAGGAAGCTCGCACGATTCGATGATGAGTTGCGACACCCGGAATTCCAGACGGGTATGATACTCGTACACTACCCACAATACGAGTTAGTAGGGTATCTTTCCAATTGTACTGGTACAAGTACAGTTTTGCGCTACGGTATTCGCAGTTAAATAAAAAAAATAAAGTAAAACTGGACTTGCCTCACTGTACTGTACTTTTATTACGAGCGACCCCGCTCGTGCAAGGGAAGCAAGGAGGCCACTCACCGTACGATACCAGTAAAGTTCGTTGGTTATGTATGTATGTATGTATGTATGTATGTATGTATGTAAGTAAGCGGATTACGAGTAGATGGGTGTGTAACTTGACTTTCTTTAAAAAAAAAGTCAGGGTTCGATCCGGACTTTTGGCTTTCTCGGTCCTGGTTTTGCTGTCATGCCGGCACGGCTCCATTTGCGAATTGCGGTATCGTACTCGCAATTTTCTGACGTTTGTAAAAAGGACTGGGTCCGTATATGCCTGCATAGGACAAGTTATGAGAGTTGGTCCAATCTTATAAAAGGTAACAACACATAAAATTAGAATTGTGACCCAGATTTCCAGTACCTATGAGTACCCACCCTTCCTAGTGAATTCTGTCTTTCGATCCAGTCAGTTGGTAAAAGCTTTTCTATTATTCCATGGAAAGTAATATCTACTAATATGTCTGAATCATTTGTTCCACTGGAGCCAACAACCTCAATAGTGAAATGAGCTTGGATTGTTGCCTATTCAGCAATGAGAGGTCAATATAAGGTCACTCTAGAATAAATCTCTGTAAAAAGTGGGGTTCTGGTTAGTACCTGCTCCAATATCATCCGAGAAGCAAAGCGGCCAGCGAGTCAGCCTGGAGGGAATTCCGATATTTGTACTCCCATTAATCTTGCCCCGAAGACAAATTGCCAGAAGGGATCTACCTCTACCCTGATGGTAGCGGACAAGCAGCACTTGGTGGAGGCTACTCTGTCTGATAGTGGGATTATCGTATGACATATACCTCACTTGTACAAGCTGGTACTATAAGACCTAATTTCTGTGTTCTAATTGGTTCTAATCTTAAATACTGTAGTTGTTAGTATAATCAATAGATGTAAATAATACTAATACATATAAATTAATAAAAGCTGGTTTGGAAAAGCAGTTCAAAAGATTCTCGCAGAAAACAATATTCACTGGTAGAAGCCTACTGAGAAGCTAGTAATTTCACTAAAGTAAAAAGCAGCCCACTTAGCATTTTGCCTACAGCACTGAAATTAGAACTGGAAAGAGATTATCTTTAGAAATGAATCTTACTTCGAAACAAGTACACTAATGAGATGACAGGCTCGTGGAGTATTGCAGAGGCCTGGTGAAGCATACCTTCCTCAAAATGTTAACTAAAAGTTTGCACAGGGGGCTACAATAATATTCTGGGGTGCCATACTCTATGGCAAGATAGGTAACTCATTCTGTTGATTTGAACTATTATACAAATGCTAATTTACATAAAAATAGAGGCAGAACTCCTGTACTATCTTTCTATTGCTCTATATGTTAGGAATACTGAGATCTGATACCTAGGAACTACTCTAAGTAGGGTAATCCTGCTTGGAATTAGAATCTCTGGTTTCCAACACCTCCCGCACATCACCATACTTATCGATCTCAGTTGTATCCCATGACTATAATATCACAGGAGTGAAGGTGTCAGAATAATACCTTATAGGTCACTGCCGTCAGTCTGACTGGATCCTGTTCGCAGGATATATGAGAGGGGATGTTCAGTTAAGTCTGGAAAGTGGAATAGAGTAAACTGTCAACTACTCAGAGTATTACTAAGCTTCAAAGATGTGACATCTTTGGCTTGGAACATAGGTAATGGGACATTATCGTACTATAATATGGTATTGAATGGTAAAGGATCTCAATGAGAAACCAATATATTCGCACCCGTCCTATGATAACCAGAAGAGTATAGAACTCCAAGAAACACTACCACAGAATGCAAAGGACTTCATGGAGTGTTACAACTGAGTTCAGGAATACGCTACAGTGGTGGAAATAATTCCCAATACTAGAATGACGACTAAAACCTGTTACTCAAAGCAATCAAGAGTTGCTAACGGAGAGATTATCTATCAATATGATACAATAGCCTTTTGCAAATTAGTAAGAAGTCTTCTGGAAGATATCTGTATGTTGGATATAGAGTTATGGAGGTTTGAAGTTAGATGACCTAGGAAGGTTGCAATTATGACTACCTTCACTGATATAACCGGCAGATGAAACTGATAATTTCATCAATGACAGAGACAATTAGGGCCAACTCAGTTTGACTTGAGAACTAGGCCATAAGTCTAAAGACTCTGACAATTGGATAATTACTATTGGGAACAGCATGATTCCCAGTTAGCCAAATCGCAATTACTGAAGAGAGTGTGGTGATTCTCAGAGTCTTCGGGTGTTTACATCTTAAATAATACCTGACATTGCGACTTATAATCAGAAGAGGTACATAGTTGTATAATTGTTAGGAATACCAGAATCCGATACCTAGGAGTCATCCTAAGTAGAGTAGCCTTACCTGGAATTGAAATCTCAGGTCTCCAACACCCCCCTCCGGCCCCCTTACAGGACCCACATGTTATCATACATATCAACCTCAGTTGCATCCTGTGACTATAATACTACAAAATTGAAGGTGTCAGAATAATACCATATACGTCATCACCGTCTGTCCGACTGGATCCTGTTTGCAGGATATATCAAAAGGGACCTTTGGCTAGGTCTGAGAAGTAGAACAGAGTAAGTCTGTCAACTACTCAGAAGGTTACTAGGCTTTAAATATATGATAGCTTTGGCATGTGCTATAGGTAACAGGACATTTTCGCACAAAGAGATGGTATTGAATGGTAAAGGATCTTAGCAAGAGACCAATATATTCACATCCATCCTACAATATTCAAGAGAGTCTAGAACTCCAAGGGACACAACCATAGAAGCCATTGGACATTATAGAGTGTTGTAACTAGGTTTTGGAATACATTGTAGTTACGAAGAGAACTTCCAATATTACAACAGTGATTGAAATCCTGTTACCCAGAGCAATCATGGGTTGCCAACAGAGGGAATATTTATCAATCCAATGGAATAGCTTTCTGCGAATTAGTAGGAAGTCCTCTGAAAGACATCTATGGGTTGGGTAAAGAGTTATGAAGGTTTAAAGTCAGGTGACCTAAAAAGGTTGTGATTATGACTACCTTTGCAGATGCAATGAGTAGATGAAACTGATTATTTCATCAATGAAGGAGACAATTGGAGCCAACTCAGTGTACATCAGGGCCACTGCCACGAAAGCCATGAGAAAAGCCA
>NW_003298769.1:335495-370126 GCF_000151645.1 Tuber melanosporum
ATTATCCCAGTCCGTTTAAATTGCCTTCTTTTGGTCTAGTTCAAACTCAGTTCGACTTGAGAACTAGGCTACAAGTCTAAAAACTCTAATGATCGGATAACTACTATTGGGAATAATATGGTTCTGAGTTAGTTATATTATAATTGCCAAAGAGGGTGTTGTGATTTTCAGGGTCTTCAGGTGTTCACACCTTTTAAGAATACCTGACATTGCGAGTTATAATCAGAGAGATACATAGTTGTATAATAAATAGATGTAGTCTGCAAACACTTAGACGTAGAATATAAATATCGAAATACCTCTCAAGCTTTAGATATCATCAAGCAATGGAGAAGAGACCTTAACAATACAATATTGTTTTACGATTCTGTCTTACTTTACCGAATTTACTTTGCTCTTAGTAGTCATAAACGAAATGAGTGAACTTGAGCCTTCCTAGACAATCTCCATCTACAGAAACAAATCTTAGTTGACTTAGATAACTCTGAAGTCTATTAGGTTGTTTCTGCCTAACACTATATGAGTCAAGAAAGTAGTAGAGTAAAGCTCTTATCAAGCTTTACCAGGAGTGGGAAGAGGAGAAAGCTTAAATTGAGAGCTATAACCTCCTAAACTTGAGAATTCTCGATCCACTCCCACTCCTGCTACTGAAGGAGTGAGGAACGAATAGAAGAAGGTATATAGATTTCTTTATCTATTGAGAACAGATCTTAACCTATCTTCTCTATTCTTTTGTCATCTCAGTCCAAGCTGCTCACCCTGGCGTGGTGATAATAGAGGATAACATGCCTGCACATATCCACCATTATCATAACCAGCCATGGTAGCAGCTTGGCTTTAAGAAAATGGACTGTCTAGTGAACTCCCCAGATCTGAATCCGTTAGAAACAATCTGAGATGAGATGAAGAATTGAATTCATGAGTGTTTAGGAATTCGGCTTATCTTAGTCAGAATTCGGATTGTAGTGGAGGACAAATGGCTCTGGTATCCTATGGAGCGGATAAATGAGCCTATCATGTCCATACAGAGTCGTATAGAAGACTGTATCACTGATGGGAGGGGGGAGGGCAATTCCTTTAATCATTAGTTTTCTTAGCTTTTTTCCCTCTATTTTTTTTTTATATAATATATTATTGTAATTAACCTTTGACTTACTACTGAGTGATTTCCAAAAATATCTCTCCAGCTCACTACTCCCCTTCACCCCTCTAACTGTACTCCTACCTCACAAACTCTTCAAAAACCATGATTTAGTATTCATAAAAGAGTACTTACCTGCCTGTGCATGCAGGTCTCATGCATCATTTCTTGGCTGCATATGTGGACATACGGACCCGGTTGTTTTTACAAATGTCAGAAAATTTCGAGTACTGTACTAGTACTTGTACGAGTATGTATCAACCGGGAGGGGGTGTGGTTTGAATGATGGATCTGGGATTGCGAAATGTGTGTTTTACCTGGGTATGATAACTTGTTTTTTTTTTTACTCCCGTTCTGTAGTTGTTCCATCTGGAATTTGAAAAAAAGTGGTGGTACCTTGATAACTCCTTCTTTCCTTTCCTTTTTTTTTTTCCCTTTCTTTCCCACAACCTTGTCTTTTTATATGTTTTCTCTTCCTGTGCTACGATCCCCAGCCTAACATGGCGGACTAAACGAAAGGAAAGCCAAGCCAGGGAGGATCCATGCAGAGCGTGAAAGTATGATACTAGTATACATCGACTGACAACCCCCCTCCCCTCCTCCAGTGTTCGTGCAGTGTACCTGTACGGCACTGTATGAGTACGGGATTACACTAATCTAATGCGGATTGATTGATACTATGATCTAGTCCTCCATGACAGATATCATGTTAACCACAGACATCAAAAAATGCCTTACTCGTACGAGTACACGGAAACCCCAACACAGGGAAAGAGGAAAAACAAAAACGATGCGAACACCACACGTAGATCTTTTAGAACCCCCCCTTTCCTTCGGTTTTTTTTATTTTTATTTTTGCCAAGATTTGTGGAGCGCCCAATCATAACAAACTTTACAGGGGTAAGTTAAAGCAAAAATTGCGTGTTTGTTGGTTTTTTTATTTTTTTTTACCCGATACGTTGGTGGTCGGGTTGGGTTTTTTTCGGTGAAGATCGGGAAGGGGGAGAAATATCATAGGTGGAGGAGGATGGAGAGGAGGGGGGGAAACAAAATACTGTTTCTATGGTATTGGTATTTGTCAAGACTACGGGTACTGGTTTTGGGTGCGAAGGGGGGGAGGAAGGTAATGATCTTGGAAACCTGTTTACGTTGCCGGTACCGTTGGTGTGATCCAACCGTCCAAACTCTTACTGTACGGCACATTCCTGCCCCCATGGGATATTCGAGCATTGTGCCATGCCGTAATGATACCGTATGATTCCGTATGATTGTGGATTATGCTGTGACCATAACATTGAAGTATCACAGTGGGATAAGCATATTTGGTCCTGCCTTGTCTTGTTCTTGCCTGCATCTCATCCGATGAGCTAGAACCCCCCCACATTCTCAGACCCATCGAGTTGGGCTAAACGCACGACTGCAGCTGGGCAATGCTGAGAAGAGAGGAAGAAAAGAAAAAGAAAAAAGATGCAAAAAGAAAGAGGGAAAAAATGTGAAGGGGAGAGAGGGGGTAATACTTGGTAATCGTGCTTCCTTCATCCTCCCTTAAACTTGAAGCTAGAAGCACACTATGACACAGTTGGCAGAGAGAAGCTTCACTAGGAAGGGCATAATTGCTTTACTTGACATAGGTTCGCTGCAGGAGAAAGAAAAAAAAAAAAAAGGCAAATGGATCATGTCGTGCATCGGATCGTGAAGGGTTTTTTTTCCCATATAAATCGTGGGAAAAAAAAACAAAAACAAACCTTTGTGAATACGGCTCGTGTTTTGTTTTTCCGCTTTCCTCTCTCTCTTCCCGAGCTTCGAGCTTCCCCTGTTCTATCTGGCAAACCGATAATGAAGGCGCGCGATAGTCCTGATATCATGCCCATATCGTAAAATATCAAAATTAATGATAACCGATGATGGACAACACGGAACCAGGTAGCGAAAAACCTGCATCTGGAGAATCTCGAATCTTTTTGATCCATCGTCGTGTACGAGTATGATAACCCGGCTCACGCATCGCATCTAACCATTGCACCGCAGTGTACTGTACCGCTCCATAACAGCAAGCAAGCAAGCAAGATGTCGTGCAAGAGCGAATACTTACCTCTCCACGCGGGGAAAGCGCGGGAGAGTAAAAAAAAAAACCTCTCCTCCTCCCAAGCTCTCGGAAGGCGGAAGCTAGCGGGAACCTTGATTCCTCCCCCTCCAACACTTATCGTGCAAGAGTGAATACTATCATACATCCCCGGTTCTGTGTCAACAGCACGGGGAACGGTAATGATCCAAACCTCCGAATCGGAATGTACCGGTACCCCCCCACCCCGTCGTGCGGTATCAGGAACCCGCGGAGCGGGCTGACCACCTACCTGCTCACCGCGAATGGGCAAGTGTGGGGCGTAAGGCGATGTGAACAAAGCCGTTCCTGCGCCGTGGACATTTTCCCCCTTCCCTCCTTCCCTCCTTCCCTCCTCCATTCCGTGGCGTTGTGGTGGGTTAGGCGATGCAAAACATTCCTTTTTTTTTTCTTTCCCCTCTCTCGGTGGGGAAAAATCTCGAATTGATCTCACCATAGTTGCCGATATGATTAACTATGATGGATGGATGAGGGGGGTGTTGTATGCTATGTACGGTAAGGAATTGACCGATCTGGAAGTGTTTATACGATCCGATGATGGGTTTCGCGGTATTTTGTTTCTTCGCCGCAAGGCTTGCTCGACTCGAACAGGAGGTTTTGGCGCGGCGCTCCCAATGATTATAATTAACATTTCCACACTTCGGAATCTTTTTATCACTCACTCATTGATCTTGTAACGACCTGGGCAAAAGAAAAAAGTTAAAAATCAAGGATCAGATTTCGATATCACGATTTTCAACGATACCAGATACTTCCCAACGATAAAAACCCGGAACTCCACTCCCTGCCTGCCCAGGGTTAGGTTCCCCCCCGGTCCATCCTCCGTACCACCATAAACCCCCACACCGCGGACCCCTCGTCCCGACGAACCCAGGGCTGACAGACAACCTCACAACCATAGTCTACCCTGAAACCACACCTATCAATCCATCCATCGACAACCCTCAAATCTACGAT
Organism: Tuber melanosporum; assembly: GCF_000151645.1. Lineage (NCBI taxonomy): Eukaryota > Fungi > Ascomycota > Pezizomycetes > Pezizales > Tuberaceae > Tuber > Tuber melanosporum. Next base: position 339,716 of record NW_003298769.1, read on the forward strand.
CCAGAGATAAAACACGTCCCAGCTGAACAAATTCTTCCACGAAACAAATATGTCCGGTCGTGCAGGTTCGTGTTACCCTGGGAGGTTGAGGAGGAGAGTGCTGACGAATCCGTTGTGATAAAGGTGGTAAAGCAAAACCCTTGAAGCAGCCAAAGAAGGAGAAGAGGGAGGAGGATGAGGAGGATAAGGTTTGTTTTTTCTTCTTTTTTTCTCCCCCAAGATCGGGTGATCGAGTGGATCGGGCTAACGTCGTGGTGGTGGTGGTGGTGGTAGGCTTTCAAGGAGAAGCAAAAGAGAGGTTCGTTCCATTACGTGCCGTAGCTTCCGGAGGGGATGAGAGATGAATGGGATGAGCTAATGATTTTTTCCGGTTTTACGCAGAGGCTGCTGAGTTGAAGGCTTTGGCAGAGAAGGCTCGGGGGAAGGGTCCTTTGGTATGTTTCCTTACTCTTGTTGGCGGCTAGTGGATCTATGGACTGACGAGTCATGATACAGGCCACCGGAGGTATCAAAAAGTCTGGGAAGAAATAGATCTGGTTCATGGGAGAAGGCATCACGTTCGCAATATGGACGGATAGGTGCTTCCAATTTACGATACAACGCCGTGCTTTTCTTACCTAGGCGTACAAATTCCTAGTTATATCCTTTAGTGATCAATGAATGCCTTTTTTTTTTCATGGGAAGATGGAATTATGTATGGCTTTTGATATTCAATGGGGTGCACATATCATAGGCCGTGGGTTGGTATCATCACGGCCTAACACAGCGGCCTGCTATTGAAGGGTATAAAAACAAGTTTTCTATTCCCAAGCTTTAAAGTTCGCATCCAGCTTTACTGGCGGCGTCGGTGGAGCGACTTTTTGCTCAGGCCTCTTCTGCTTCCTGACGGTGACAATTCCAGCACTGTTCATATCCCATCCTACGCCGAATTCTTTCTTCAATTCATCCCACTTGGCCCCCGTGACGCTCTCCAAGTAGTTCACGTCCACAGTGAAGTAGCTCTTCCCCAAACACTTCAGTGTATGATCCCTCATCCGCTGCTCCGCATCCTCCAACAACCTGGCTTTATACAGATCCACCTTCCTCCGCGTAGCCCTGAAACTCCAGTAATTACCTTGGATCATCGCATCAACGGCCTGCAAGATCCTATAGTCCGTCACCTGAAACTCCCTCTTAACCATGAATGCCTCGTTATAGGCCTTCATCTTGCTCGCAAGATGAAGCACAAGGTATCCAGCGAATTCCTGCTTCTCGCTGGCTGACAATGGCACGTACGGGTGAATATCGTAGAGCAGGTGCTGAATAGCGGGGTGGTACGAATCCGGATGCTTCATGAGGATTGATACCCGGATCATGAACATGTAAGCCTTTGAGGAGAAAGCGTCGACTCGGGAAGAGCCTACAATCCCTTCTCGCAACTTCCGCATTGAGAGGATTATGCTGGCAAGTTCGGCATTGTGGGAGTCGGCGTAGCGGGCATTCTTGCCCTGGGCTACCATTGTTCCCGTTGAGGGGACTGCCGCTGCTAGCTTGACATCGAGGTCCGTGCTGCTGTCTGAAGAGCCGCAGAATTTGACGTACTTCTCGGTGATCTCGGTGTAGTACCTAATGGCATGTGAGTTGTTGGGATCCAAAGGTTGGATTTATGGGGAGGGGAGGATAGTTAACCTTTCCTGGCTCTTTCTGTCCAATAATCTTCCCCGGGTGTCTAGGTTAGTGCTTGACCAACAAGCTGGTCAGGAAAGCTATACCTGGTATCTCCTACCCAATAGTTAGCTCTACACCCTTCACTCACTCCCTCGACAAGCAAGTGTCGGGAAGCTTGAAAAACAAACCTTTGCTAACAAATCCATACTCATCAACAGCTGGTTTCAGCCGAGAAGCTCTCCATGATGCTGTCCTGGTGCTGAAGCCCTCCATATCCCCGGTTATCCCTCCAGAACTCGACCCCCCATTGACATTACTACCACCCCCTCCTCCACCCCCACCCCCCCGCCCCTTTTTCCCGCCCCTGACAGAATACTTCTCTGCGGCAGACATCCAGAGCACAGCTAGATATATCTCCCCACCGTCGTTAACAATAATATGGTAATAATAATAACGGAGGAAAGACCCCAATAGGTACGTCGGGGAGGTCAGGTTAGCGTGATACTAGCCACGGCATCAAATTACCAACAACGGTGGGACGCACGGTCTCGGGAACTAAGAAGAGATCGTCATTCTGGGGAAGGAAGGAGGGCAATTCCCGCAAACACGTGTTTTGTGATAGGGGGCTCCGCACAGCAAGTTATCGTTGAGCCTCAACTCAGCTTAAGTCAGACGTGCCCAACGTTAATACCGGTATTGGTATCATAAGTCACTACGAATTCCCAACAAAACATGAGACCGAACCACAACCGTACAACCTTTCTTGAAATATATATGTATATATATTTCCTCTTTTACGGGTCTCTTTAGGACCAGTTAGACCTTTTTTTATCCTTTCTCCCTTCTTCTGAATTGAGCTGTTGTGAATATGGCAGTCAAGAATCGGAATACGCAGCGCGGTGGTGCCGGCGGTGGTTCGGCCGGCGAGATGGTGGTTGAAGTTTGTAATTTACCGCTCGGTGCAATTGGAATTGGGGTTGCTAATGAGAGAGATACAATACACAGGGGGCAAAGAATGCAGAGAAGAAAGTTGAAGAGGCTCTTACTGTTCTTCTCCATGAATTGCGTGAGTACCCTTTTCTCCTCACGGTGATGATGGTAGCTAAAAATCAGCCCAGCACTATGGATGCAGTCAGTGTCTATCCCCTATATCTGTCACTCCCTCTAGAAATCACAGAGCCTGACTCGCGATATGCTTCAGAGACAACCACTTTATAGTCTCCGGCTACAGGCCTCAATCCTTTTCGTTCTACAAGAGCTTTCATTCCCTAACATACCTCCATAACGAAACCGGTTCCGCCGACCCCAACATACCCCCAATTAAACATCGACAACTAACAAGCCCAAAAAAGTAAACATCTATACCCACCTCCTCCCCGCCCTCCTATTCCTCCTGCTAGGGACCTACACCGTGAAAACACACCTCCTCCCCCGCTACCCAACGAGCACTGCCCCGGACCTCCTCTCCTTCGCCTGCTTCTTCGCGAGCGCAAGCACATGCCTGGGGATGTCGGCCACCTACCACACGATAAGCAACCACAGTCTAGCGGTCGCAAGGGTGGGCAACAAACTCGACTACCTGGGCATAATAATCCTAATAATGGGATCCTTCATCCCGAGCGTGCACTACGCCTTCTACTGTCGCCGGCGCCTCGCATACGCCTACTGGAGCATGATCTCCCTCCTGGGCGCCGGGTGCGCCGCCGTTTCCGTCATGCCGGGCTTCCGCACGCCGGCGTGGAGGCCCTTCCGCGCCGGCCTGTTCGTCTCGATGGGCCTCTCCAGCGTGCTGCCCGTCCTCCACGGCGTGCGGATATATGGCACTCGTGGGATGGACGAGAGGATGGGGGTGAGGTGGTTGCTCATCGAGGGGTTACTATATATCGCCGGCGCCGGGATCTATGCTGCTAGGGTTCCCGAGAGGTTCGCGCCTGGGAGGTTCGATTTGCTCGGGGCTTCGCACCAGCTTTTTCATTGCTTGGTTGTGGCGGCCGCGGGGTCGCATTTGGTTGGGTTGGTGAAGGTGTGTTTCTCTCCCCCTCTTTTTTTTCCTCTTTCTCTCCATTCTTTTCGTCTTGGGCAGGTGATTACGATAGTCCGTGAGTGGGTGAGTAAGGCTTGCTGAGAAAGGTGAAAAGAAGAAAGCATCATCATATGTTCCGCTATGCTAATGCGCCCTCTCACACACGGTACTTCTAGGGGTTCGATTACCTGCATAGTGGAGATGCGCAAGTGTGCGGTTAGGACCTGGCGTTTGGAGGTGAGGGGAAGGCAGGGCTGGCGGGAGATTTACTTTTTTGGGGGGAGAGAAAAAAAAAAAAGGTTTGCGACAGCGATTATTACAATACTATTAGTGCTGTTTTTAGATAATGCTAGGATTAAAAGTGCACATAAGCTGCGTAAAAATACATGTACAAGTACATGCAGGAGGTTGAGAGTTTCCCATAATATCATATTATCCGCCTCGTGAGATTATTCGTCCAAGAGACCACGGCAGAACCCGCCGTAAAAGCGTTTTGCACTACACATGCGGGGTCTCGTAGCCTACTTCACGTTGGTACGAACCACAATGCTACAGCTATAGGCAGAAAGGGAGGGGGAAGAGAGAGCGAGAGATAAACCGCAACTACTGTCATTTCCACCAGCCTAGTGATATCACTTTGGATTTTGTCGAGTCTAACCTACAATAAAAGAACGCACATCATATCTCATCCATCACAACAACCACAACACAAATTAATTCTCCGGCATGAAAACCCTTCTTTTATCCCAACCACCACCTCCTGAAAGGAATCGCAAACATGAAAACTACATCCTCGTCCTCCCGGTATTCTACTTTGGGTCCAAAACTACACCAGCAAAGTCCCTAGATGCAATATAGTCCAGGGTTCTCTCAAAGTGCTTTCTTGGTGTCTCGGTGGTGGAGCTATCATTGGAGCTGAGGTTGGACTGAATCAGTTCTATAAGCCCGTTGAGGTACTTGACCGTAACCTAGCATCTCCCAAGAACCATGTCAGATTTCACACTTCAAATATAGAAGAAAAAGAAAAGAATCAAATCCAAGACATTCAAAATGTGAGAGTAGAGTGTAGAGGGGGGAATCTTACAGCCTCGTTTTGGCGATCAAAATAGTATACGTATCTATTCAGAATCTCCACGAAAAGCTCCACGCTGACTGCGGTGTCCATGCATGCATCCGCTACCCTTAGTGCGCGCTGAAGGCATTCAAGAACCCTCTTTCCATCCCTGTACAACGGTGACCTTTCATCCTCACTTCTGGCTGGTATTTCGACAGCCCACCAAAGATGTGATGCCAGGTACACCGCACGACACTGGTCCGGCTTCTTGAGAAGCTTGCTACCATATTGCGCACATTTAGTGATCAGGGTATCGTAATTTTCTTTTGAAAAGTTTCGGGTCGAGTGCAACGCATTAGCGATGACACACACAGCCTGGAACTGGGCCCGAGAGTCCGAGATTGCTTCTTCGTATACGGTAAAAGCTTGTGCAAAAAACTCATATGCGACTTCTTCGAATTCCGTCTGATCTGATACTTGACCGCAGAAAAGGAAAAGCCGAAGACACAAATCCGGCACACCAACCCGATATATCGAGGTGACAGTCTGGTGCAAGAATTTATAAAGAGCTGCGCTCATGGTTTGCCACTCATTGTCATAATGCTCGCGGAGCTTGTAACGCCGGGCAAGTTTGATTCCGGAGGTAATTAGAGCCGGGGTTGTATATCTTATCCTATCGCCACCCTCTTTGAACGCTTTCCGAGCTGTTTGCAGGAGCTATGACCCGGATTATCAGCAACACTAAAGACCCGTCATCGGGAGTTCGTCCTACCTTGAATTGGGTATCATTATTGTCACTACATAATAAGTGTACTATCCTTGCCAGCCGACCTTGCTCCTCAACTGTTTCGTCTGTCTCAATGTCCCTACTCTTCCTAGGTGCTTGTGCTCCAGGATATCCTGCTTGTTGTTGTGCTCCTTCCCGAATCAATACGCGCAGCAACTCGAATATGCCTTCTGCATGCTCTGGGGTGGAGATCTTGGTTTGGTTCTTCAAAATGTTCTGCGCAACAACTCCTGCTACAGATCTGCGAGTTGGGTATGATTGTGTGTGCAAAAGGGGGAGGTAGCTTGGCAAGGCAAGCACTGTGAAAAGGGATGCATATGATTTGACAGGGGCAAGCATGAGGTTTAGTATATATTGTTGACACTGTGGTGAGTGTAAATCTGCGCTGTTGGCCATTTCTGACACCTTTTTGTGGGTATACCTATTGTGTGATATTAGCATCTGTAGACTAGTGGTGATATCATTGGACGTACGAAAGGATTTGGTCGACATATTCTGAGCACGGTTAGCATTTTGCTCTCACGATTGCTCAGAAAGGACTGAAATACCTAATCGGTCTGGATAAATATTCAATGCCAGATTGGCTAGCGATACCAAGAGGGCGATTATGTCCTGAATTGGAAGATTTTGGGCCTTCGAAGAAACGTAGAAATCAGCCGACGATCCTGAAGTGTGTCCAAAATTCCTCGTGTGTGCTCTTACATTGACCAGATTTAACACCTGTTTGAAGAAAATCTCGTACAGCTTTACATCCTCCGGAATACCTCTTGGGGGCTTCTCTGTAGATTCCGCAGAGGACTCATCCACCGTTTTTGAGTCCTTGTCCACATCCCCACCTTTATCCTCACCCTTATCCGTCGTATCCTCAGCAGGGGTCTCTGCAGGTTTTGTGCCATCAGTTGGAGGACCTGTTGTATCATCGCCGTCTTTGAATCCTTCATCCTCCACCTCCCTGAAGCCCTCATTTCCATTAGCTTCCATGATTGGTGGGTTTTTGTCTGTAACGGCTGGATCCGCCGGTTTGTTTTCCTCCGCACTACCGGCTTCCTGGAGTCTTAACTTCTTCAGCAAACCTTGCACAGCTTCTTCTTCCTTTCTTAATTTCTCTTCGGGGGATTCGGACTCGGCCTCACGAGCAGCATAGGCTGAGAGTCGATCCATAATGCCAATCACTATAGCCTTGACATTTACATTCGGGTTAAGTCTGGCAGTAGCAGAAAGGAATTGGTCAAGGGTGTGAAGATGAAATTCATCCGGGAAAACCTGCGTTATTACTGTGAGTTATTAGCATCGCGAGCTCTCTTCGAGGAGAAAGAATAATGCCCGAGGCTACCTTCAAGGAGATACTCTTGCGCCAATACATCACGGCATTGGACTACCTGTTCCAATAACGGGGCTAGGATGATATTCTTGTATGTCTCAAGATCGACAAGTTGACTCAATCTAACCAAATTGCTCCCCACCAGTAATTGAAGCTCCTTCCTCTCCTGTGTTCTCTTCTCACGTTCCCGCGAGTGACCTTGATGCTGCAACCGGACCCATAGCTTGTTCATCTCGATGAAGTTGGTAATTATGAAGGAGATCGAATCTTGGAAGTTACCTTCGGGGCTGTACATCATTAGTTACTTTGTAATGCCGTCAATGAGGGATACCAAACCCTTCACCGTTCCCCGTAGGTAAGTAATCTCGTGATTGACCAGACAGGTAATATCTCAAAAACAATCCCCTGCGAAATACGTCAACACATAGCACACAACACTCCCACCCCTCCAACGAGTAGACTCGTACCTTATAGGGTGTTGAACCCCACGACTCATCTCCATCATATCTTTCATAATCTCTTTGACCGGTGCATCCTCGATAGACATGTACACACTACAAAGTGTTAGAACCCATCTACTGGAAGCCGGGGTGTAAAACACTAACGTCCCGACCGTAATCATAAGGTACAACCGTGGAACAATATTTCCTAGAGTTTGATATTATAAGGTGAGCCGAGAGCATCAATGTTTCCAGCAATCACTAACCTGCATACTGCACTAGCTCATACAAATCTGCCAGATGATTCACCGGGTGGCTCTCCCTTAAATAGAGAGAAAGATGCCTCAAAGCATCAAAGACAGCCATGTAAAGCTCGTAATATTGTTTAGGTCCCAACGAGCTCGTTCGAAGTTCCGATACCAGTGTAGAGCTACACCAACCCCGCCGTTAGTCTCCCCTCCCCCCCTCTTTGATGAAAAATTTCCTTCCCAATTGCACGCACCTGCACTTCAGAGCATCCATCAGCTTCCCAGGCGTCTCCAAGCATTTTCGCATCAAAGCCGTCTGTTGCCGGACAATGGTGAGGGCATCTTGGAGAAGGATCTGTTGATCTTCCATTGTTTCGCTCGGATTTCCGATAGGCGGGAATCAGGGGGCGGAGCCAAATCTCGTGCTAGCGCTATAGTCTATTAGGAGCGGTGATTCAGATATGAGCGTGGATAGTAGACGAGCGATGTTAACACGGTGAGCGGTGGTGGAGATGGATGGGGGCCCTTCGGAAAACAACTTGTCCCATGGAGAGGGAGCGATGACGCTTTGGCGGATCGGTAGCAACCAGCGACTTCACCAGATCTCACTCTATAGTTCAATTGTGGCAGTGAAATCTTTACTTGCACGGCAGAACGCCTAAACCAACAAACACACAAAGCTAAATATCGGTACCTCTATCAGATAACTACAGTATTATCTTTCTAACATCTAAACCAGAAGCTTTCCAGAGCGCTCTCTAGGAAGGAATGTGAATGGTTGCTATGGCACCTGATCGGATTACCGCGGGCAACAAGAATGGGTACTCAATGCTACCAGCAGCTAGGATTCCCCCGTTGAGCACCAGCCCCTCGGAGATCCGGGAATCCAGGAACAACTTCTGGCACGAGCCAGTATGAACCATACGAGGCACAGCATACACGCCAATCCTACAATACCCACTGCTCCTCCGAGCAAAATAACGGCAGCGAAATCCCGGTATGCATAAATTTGGAGACTATGAGTAGTGGCATCCGAACGGTATGTCGTCACGTGGGCTGCAGGAACTGCTCTGCCTAGTCCGAGCCCAATCTAGATTGATAGATACAGTATGATACCAACCTCCGACCGTCCGTGGGGGTGAAATCGCAATTGTGGCAACGATTTTGGCATTTCAACTGGTTTGATTACAATGATTCTACATTTTCTGTTGGTAACGCTTCGGGAGGAGTACCGGTGCTGTATTATGTCTTGCAGAAGTTGCATATCAGTCGTTCGCTTGGTGCGCTGGTGAATAGCTGGAGGTATTACCGCACACCGGAGTGTATAGTACAGTACTCGAATACGGTAGTGCTACAAGTAGTACTGGGCTCGTACCACACATTGGCATGGGCTGGCTTCCCCGCCTCCGAAGACTGCTGTTGATTCCACGAATAATCATCACTTCCGCTGATTGAGGAATCGTTCGGGTGAAAATATCACGTCCGTTGCTGATGACTGCTATCTAGAAATTTGGATATTTACGCCTGGGGGAAGCTGTGCGTCGGGTGTGAGTTGAGAATCTCACTTCTAGATAACTCTCTCATCTTATCCCCGGGTCCCTCTTGGATGCGCTTCATACAGATGGATAGATGGATGATGCCTCCCGGTCCATAGCGTAACTCAAAAGCCGGTACAATATGCGGGTGCTCCAACTGACAGCGGCTTTTCCGGATCGGCGACCGACGAGTGCTGCGTCTTGGACCATCATGATGGGATGCCAGCACGCTTTGGTTGCCACTGGCTCAATATCGTACATCTCGAGACCAAGCAAATGGTTAATGGGGGTAATAATGTGACAATATATATATTTCTAGCCCTGGGCGCCGCCCCCGCAGTATCTGTCAGAACCGGCGATAAGTCAATGGATGCCTAAATTTTGAGCGCTTTACCGCTACCACCCTGTCCAAGACCGGGTTCGTGCGGGGGGAGCCGCGGCATATCATAAATTATCTGATCAAACCAGCACATTCCGCAGGCTTAGGAAACAGGTGATTACGCCTTCAGGTCGAAAACAGAGTGCCCTTTTGCCCATGTTTTTCTTCCTATCAGGGGGAAGGACTGTCTTGTTTCCAATAGCGAGTGATTGGGTATGATCCACTGTTGTCAGTTACTGGTTTTTTTCTATCCTCTCCTCGGGTGAGGGGTTTGGATTGGAGCATCCGGCTGGGAGCTCGAATCCCCCCTTCTTAAGCATTTCTTCATTCTCAAAGTAAGGCTTGTGAAATCAGCTCAGTTTCTCGATGGGGTCGGAAAAAAAAAAGCCGATCCGCGGTTAAAGATAATATCCATATGCAAAACCGACTCCATGAAGGGTCAGTGAACTTGCCGGCATATAGAGACATGTTTTCTGAATCGAGAGATGTTTCTCGTAGGGCTGTGCATAGCTCTTTTGTGTGATATGATATTTCCCCCGGCGACTCCCCAAATATCACTGTTGCCCGCTTGGACAGGTGACGATATCCGTAGTTGTGAGAGCAATCGAGCCCAAGCACAGCGAGTCGGCTGTGATAGCATTTCGAGGAGTTCTAATACAAGCACTACGGTGTTATTACTGAATGACTTTTTCAACAAGGCTTGACTAAAAAGATGATGGAGGCCTCTCGGGAGGGGATGAGACTTTTTCTGCTAGACCCCCCAGGCTCAGATGATGTCTCGATTGGGGGGGGGACTGTTTTTGATTGGATATTGAAGCGATGCTTTCTTTCTTTTTTCTTTTTTCTTTTTTTCTTTCTCTTTTTCCTTCCTTTACTCGAGTACTCTTACTCTTTACACCTTCCTTTGGCGTGAGCGATTATCCCCGAAATTGAACACGAGCAAATATTGAAGGTGCGCCTGAACTCAACCATACAGGACTGTAGGGTATCGGTATCGGTATCGGTATGATGCCAGTACGAGTACGATACGATATCTTAGGAAGGGAATTTTTTCTTCAGTTCCTCCTTGGCGTCCAGGATCATACTATATCATCTAGCTTTTGGTCTTGGGTGTGGACATGCGTTCGCCTGCATCACGCGCATCACGCACATATTCGAGTGCCAGTACTGTACGGTACCGGCGGTGCTCGGGCGTGATATCAGGAGAGTTCCCCAGATTCGTCAGTTTTAGTTGCCAGACGAAACAGAGCAGTTTCCCCTTCCAGCCACCCTTTTGCATCATGCCTCCCCCCCCTTGCTGCCTTTTATTGTCGCCCTGAGATATTTGAGGGTAACGAATTCTGGGTTCATGCCTTTGCTTTTGTTGGTATGATATTATGATAATAATAATATGATATTTATTTTTTGCCCACACTTGCTTATGGTTGTAGGTTATGGGGCAAGCAAGATGTTACCCTCAACCTTTTGCTGTGTGTGTCTCTTTGCTCTTCTTCATCCCTTGCTCCCTCCCCTTTTCCCTTCTCTCTCCCCTCCCGCAACCAACCTCCCACCTTGCGGCGTTACCGTAGTTGCACCACCTGTTATCTCGTAACCCACTGCAGCAGCTCGCTCGCCTCGCTTTCGCCTCACCCCTCCTTCACTCCCTCTCTCTCCTCCCTCTCTCATCGTGCAGCTGCTCTTGTCACATAATCACATAAGACCCGATAATCCAACGAATCCCCCCGAGATCTCCGCGATAGCTATCAATACAAGGCGTTCGCGCGTGAATTACTGTTCAACAAACACAGGCGAGGAAGTTAAGTGTTTTTTTTGTTGGCAGCTGGACTATATAGTCTCGTCAGCCTCGTTGTTTCTTCCCTCGCCTTTTCCTTCCCGCGTTCCACATCCACCTCCATCCACATCACTTCCCCCATCCATTCCATCTATTTCCACCCACAACCCTTCATCAGGTCTGTTCACTTATTCATCCCACCAGTAACTGATCTGACAATCCATCCAGATCAAACCCCTCCACCCCTCGTATGCAATTAATCTCGTCCGAATACTTGCAAAGATTTTCCGTCAACTGACTCTTCTACTCTCGCTAATATAGACTTTTCGGTCAAGCATGGCGAACGAGTATTCGGGAACACGCTTGTACTTGGGCAATCTCCACAAGGACGGTTTGTTGCCATATTTTATCTTGCTTACCTTTCCTTCCCCCGCATTGTTGGCTTGATGGCCTGTAAAACTTTGATGTCTGTCTGATGACGACAGCAATAATAATGATGGTGGAGGCTCGAGCTTTCATCGGTCTTTTTTTTCTTTCTCCTCCTTTTTATTACTATTATTATTATTATTATTATTATTATTATTATTATTATTATTATTATTATTATTATAGCTGACCCTTCTACAGCTCGCAAGCAGGAAGTCGAGGATTTCTTCAAGGAACATGGCAGTGGAAACGTCGTCGAAATTAAACTTATGAATGGGTTTGGCTTCATCCAATACGACAGCGAGGCAGATGCGAAGGATGTTGTGCCTGGTACGCAGGCCTTGATTATTATCTACTTACGTCGCTGACTGCCGTTTCTTCTGTTAGCCTATCATGGCAGGGATTTCAAGGGTCAACCTTTGACTGTTCAATTCGCTCGCGGTAGTCGACACAACCCTCGTCATCACGATTTTCCGGGCGGCGCGGACCGCACTTTTCCTCGTCCTAGACGTACTGCGTTCAGAATGAATATTTCTGGACTTAATCCCGATACCAGCTGGCAGGTGGGCACACAATTACTCCTCGTTTCTACTGCAACTTAGGCTATAGTGAATTCCCCATTGGGATGTCCCAAGCCTGATATGCATCCACTCCTGTCTTTTGAATATATCCCTTATGCCTGACCAGGTCCTGGCTATGGTTTATCCCTAATCCGGAGGAATGCCTCTTTCCCCATGTTGTGCTGGTTGGCCCCTTCTATGGAGTTGGAAATCCTGTGCGAGAAATTCCTATTATCATGGCTTGGGCATCAGCACCATTTTGTACTCCCCATTCCGGGATTTGTGCCTATATCCATGGTTATACTGCCGGAACATTTTCCAAGGATTTTTGTATCCATGCGCGTCTGCTTTTTCTGGAGGAGCCTCAAGTCTGCGAGTGGTCTTTATTCGAATTCAACTCATGCGAGGTTTTTTCTGCTACCTAGGATCTGAAGGACTTTGCTCGCAAGTCCGGCTCCGACGTCGTTTTTTCCGAGGTCACCCGTGAACGTGACGGCCGAGGGTGAGCTACCATACATATCTGATTTCTGAACGTTGGGCGTCTGCTAATTGGAGTATAGCATGGTTGAGTTCGAAACCCACGATGATCTGAGGCGTGCAGTTGCTTTTTTGGATCGCACGGAGTTCAAGGGAACCCAAGTGTCCTGTACCCCCGACGTACTAGCGGTATCACAAATTCATCAACTCTCCTCTGATTTTCGAGTGCTCATTGGTTCCCCAGGATCATGATGTCCCTCGTGGACATGGCCCCGGACGTCGTTCTGTTTCACCTAGAGGTTACGGTGGCCGTCGTTATTCCCCTAATCCTTCTAGGGGTTATCATTCACCACCTCGTCATAGCCGTCGTTACGAATCCCCTTCCAGGGGCTATCGCGAGCGCTCCCCTCGTGGGGGGCGTGAGCCCTACTACAATGGTGGTGGTGGAGGCCGTGATAGATCTCCGAGACGCCTTCCTCCCCCAGCCGATGACTACCCCCCTCCTCGCGGCGGCGGATATGGTGGACGTGGTGGTGGCGATGACTACCCTCCTTCGAGAAACGGCAATGGATACGACGATGATTATAGAGGTACGAATGGGTCGGGCAGGAGGCATTACGATGAATCCCATAGAGGACGTCCGGTGAGTCCTCCTTATAGAGGCAGGAGTCCTCCACCAAGAGGGCCACCACCACGCGGGTACGATGATTATGATCGTCGTCGTTATTGAAATTTTTTTGAAGAAAATTGTTGGAGGTTGGTATTTTGCGGATTTTTTTGTGGCTAATGCTCTGTGCGCGATGGCTTCATTCAACCATAAAGAACTAGTCCTTAGCTGACTCGAAGGCCACACAAAAAAATCACTAAAGACACCCCAGCACTCATGATTGCTTCATGAATGAGATGGTATAGTTTCGGGGAAAAAGGTTCGCGATTATTTTTCGGGATGGTAGGGGACCTGGCAAATAGGGGTGGCAATGGGAAGGGTTGGAATGTCTATTGTTTCAAGTTTCTGTTTTCTACTCTTTTTTACTTCACAAAGTTCTGATTTTTCGATTTTTTTTCTCGCCTAAAAAAACCTTTCGCTTTACTTTATGGCCTGGTCTTAGCTTTTTCGTGGTGGTTTCCCTTTTGATTTCCCTTTTGATTTCCTGCTCTGTGCCTTTTCTATTCTATACGTTTTGTAAGGAAAGTCAATGAAGTGAAGTTCCTACGACAAATATGCTAAGAGGAAGAGGCGGAGGTTACCCATGAAGGCAGTTTTGATAACTAAGGACGCCGTCGGCATGCGAGAGGTGGGAAGTGATGATAATATTTGGATGGCTGGGTCGTGCTGATCATCAAATGTCACTCGAAGACAGGGCTGGATCTCTGCCGGTTGATTGGGGGCAAGAAAGGCTTGGCGAGGACCGATTTCACGTGAGGGATAGCCGGCTGGTTGGGTAGGTAGGTAGGTAGGTCTGTAGCTGACCAGGGGTTTTCGATCTTGTTATTTTCTAGGGGTTGACACTGTGGGGAATCAGAAAGTGATTGAAGTGGGGATTCCGTGTTGGTCATCGTGGATAGGCGGGGTAAGGGATGGGGGATGGGGTGTTGAGCATTCTAAAGGAAGAGCGTCATGAAGAAGGTATTAAGGCGAGTTAATGTTCTGGTGAGTGATCTGCCGGGGGGATCCCAATGGTTGGATTTGTGTGTGTGAGGGTTTGTGTCTGGTATCCGGCGGTGATATAAATTGGGTATACTGTCTACTTCTACAAGTTGGTTGCCCCCTCTTTCTCATCACCCGAAAGTACGTGCGCCACAGCTGTATTCCGAAAAACTGGGGCAAACAGAGCACACGTAACCTTCATCACACAAATTTATCTTATATGATACTACCATCCGTTAGCAAGCTAATGTGCTCTCGCTACGGAGATTCTTTCACGTTGGGATTTTCAAGCGTTAGAGTGACAATTCATGATGCAGGGTAAAGTCGACAGATCTGGGGGGTATCCTCTCACTTGCGCGATCGAGATTGGCAGGATTGCCCGATGTTTGCATAGGGATATGGGAGAAGCCGGTTGAGACAAAATAGCTTGGGACAGGTATCATAGGTTGGGGTATCGGAGAGGGATCTCTGGGCGGAAAGTTGTCCGGGAGATGCTGCGGGGTCACAGCGGGCTTTGGGCAAGAGTAGGTGAAGGAGCAGGTGGTGGCTTTACCCCGCTTGTGGGCGTCAGGCACTCTGTTGGGGAAGATAGAGAGTGTGGCGGGGAGGAAGTGGTCTCATGCTGCTAGCTGAAGAAAAGAAGGAAGGAGCGAGCATGGATAGATGGAAAGAGACGATGTATTCCTAGGATTGGGTGGTGTTTGTCAGACATGAGGAGATAGTGCAGTGTGCTGCGCTGCAAGGTTAATTGGTGACATTTGGCGATTTCACCTCTTGCTCTTCTTGTATGAAATTGGGAAATCTTTCCTTCTACTCTTAGAACTGAGCCGTTAGCAATCAACTATCATACCCGCCCATGCTACCGGCGCTCTGGTAAGATCGGGAACCAACTACCGGTAACTAGTTAGGGTATCATACTCGAGTAGATACAGCCACTCGGAAAAGTCTCGGTGAAGTGTAATTTCTCTTTGCCGGTAGAACGCCTCCCCCCCCTCAAACACAAATAGAGACCCCAATTGCGATGCCATCTCAATCTCTGTCAAAGAGAAAACACCGTGCCAAAAAAGAGGCCTTTGCAGAGCGACCGCAGCACATGCCCAAAAATTCCGATTCAAGTATCCTATTCAATAGGAGCTACTGCAACATACCGACTCTCAAGTTACCATGGAATTGTGTGAGAGGGGAGTGGGGGGGGGGGTAAACAATAACGATAGAGCAGGAGCCTTAAAAGTGTAATGACGACTTCCAACTTAGGGGAACTTGTTAACTGACCGACTTGCCGGTAGGAATATCTGCACTGTCTGTCCATCTGTCCGTATGTATGTATCGTACGTACGTCAGACCCCGACGATTGTTCACGAAAAAAAAGCCAGCCCGGCGACCAGAATACAAGGGGTATGGTACCAGTAGTGCAGTATAATCAATACCAAACAGAGCAATTGCCCAATCCCTCTCTCTGCCCATCATACCCGATTCCTCCTACACATACCGTCAAACCCCGAAAACCGCCCCCCACAGCCAGGCATTTCAGGGACACACACACACACACACACACACACGGAGCGAGAAAAATTTCGGAAATTCCGGTACAGTTAGCGGGGCATTCCTGCAACCACACCAAGTTTATTTTTGTTTGTGTACACATCATCTTTTTATCCGGTACAACCAGAATTTTCACTCAAAGAACTACTCCACCCCCTCACTCACGATACTCCTCCCTTAGGTGGTGTGGCCAATCACAGCCCTCCATCCTAAGGCTTCATTTCCTTTGAGAGTTTAGGACGCTGGCCATAAGACCATCCTACTCACTCACCATGACCTCCCAACCTGTCGTCCCCGGCCCTGCCGCATCTCCCCCACTCTCCTTCTCCCCTGGGAGGACCCAGAAGCCCTACCAAGAGCCCAAGGGTTAATTCCCCCAGCCTCCTCCCGCCCGGCTCCCCTCAAGGAGTCTCCCTCAACTCGACCCTCCCCATGTTTGCCACTATTAGGCACCAAAGGGGCTGCCCCAACGCCTTAATCAACGTGGGAAACAGAATCGTGGCCAGGGGAAGCACTTTCCCCGAGGTCAGACAGGAACTAGGATGCACTAATGCATGCTACGTCCTCCTCACCGGAAACACGAAGGCCCCGACCATAGCGGCACCCCAACCGGAGCTCCCAGGGTTCAGAACCACACTCCAGAAAATCTTTGGCAATGAAGCGGTAGATGCGGCCGACACCGACGCCTTAGCTTTCCTGGCAGCAGCAGCCTCTTCATACCACCCGTCACAAGAAAGCCCTGTACCAGTATCCCAGATACCACAGGTACCCGCCTCCTCCCCACCGCTGATCGAAACGAACGAACCCATGGACCAATCCCAAGACATCGGGGTAACCGAAACGCAAGCCACACAAGATGTAGCAATGTCCCTGGGAAACGGGAAGAATACAGACCAGACCGGGTTAGGAGATAGCCAGCACGCCCACGGACCAAGCGAGGTGCCGGAGAGCTCGAACCCCCAGAATGTACCAAGACAGGTAAGATTTTCCTCCCCCTTGGCCACGACAAGGGAAATCCCGGGGACCCCAACGGGCAATATGACCAACGACACAAGCTCCTCGCAAACCCAAAACCGCCCCATCATTCCCTCCTCCTCCTCCCTGTATGAATCGACGGAAGTCGAACTCACACCAGAAGAAAAGGAGGAACTAGGACGCCCCGTCACCGTAGGCATTATGGTGGGCTTCATCCACCAACTGGAAAAGAAATTCCAGGAGCAGATGCAGGCAATGGAGGAACGGCTTACCGGGGAAATAAGACTAAGGACTAGACAATCCAACACCAACACCCCTACCCCTACCCCATCCGCTGCCCCTAGACAACCCAGAACCCAAACCCCAGCCCCCAACCAAAACCCCCCCCCCACCCGCAACACCGCACCGCAGCCCCCCCCCCCCCCCCCACCGGCAACCCGCGACCGAGCCCCCCCCCCCCCCCCTCAAAACAAATCCTAAGAAAGCCTAAGGGAGACGCACCAATACCGGCACCACAAACCGGGACGAGTACCAAGGCAAACGAAGCCGCCCCACAGAAAACAACGCTCAAACAGACATGGGCCACCATCACGTCCTCCGGAATTGATATGGACGGCTTCCGGCTAGTGCCAACAAAGAAAAAAAGGCAAGAGCCAGCCCCAGGCATCCGAGAGACAGCGCCCTCGGCACCCTCAACCCCGCATGCCAGGCAAAGGAGGCTACTCATCCGGTCGGTAGAAAGAGGCCGCAGGATAGGCGCAGCAGGGCTGTCACCAGCAAGAATCAGAGACGCGGTCAACTCGGCATCCAGGGTTAAGTTCGCATACGCAGAATTTAACCGAAATGACGACCTGGTACTCACCACCATGGGAGACCTACCGGCCGAACCAGCCCTCGACGACGTACCGGCAATCACCAAGGCCCTAAACGGTATCGACGTTTTCGGCTTCAATGTCACCACAGACACACCGTCCATCAACATCGTCATCAATAGTATACCACTAGGGGACGAAGACTGGACACCCGAAGAATGGGACACGGACTCGGACAGATGGGAGGACCTAGCAAAGGAAATCTCGGAATACAACCCACAGGTCCGGCTGCTAGACAGGCCTAAGTGGCTCAGGTCCCCGACAGCGCTCAAAGCTGAAGGAAAAGCCAAGTCCTCAGCAATAGTGGCGGTGGAGGCAAACGACTGGATCATGGCCGAAACAAAAAAACCCCTCCCGAGCATGGCCATCTTTGGCATGAGGTGTACCTTCCGGAAATATGTAAAGAAGGACTCATCAACCTGCTGCGCAAGGTGCCTACAGTTCGGACACCATGCCGTCCATTGCAGAATGGAAGCAATATGCAAATACTGCGGAGGAAGACACCACACCAAAGACCACCTCTGCGCACAGACGTACTGCACGGCGGGAAAAGGCAAGATGTGTTCCCATACCCTAAGAAGATGTGTTAACTGCGAAGAAACCTCTCATTTCGCCGGAGATAACCATTGCCCAACTAGGACTAGGGCAAAGTCCCCAGTACAACTCCCCACGGCCGCGGATAAAGGAAAAGCACCAGCAGTGCTGGCCCCCCCCCCGACGCCTAAATAAATATGGCGACAACAGATATAATTTATCACAACGTCGGCGGGTCCATGAACGTTGTCACCGAGTTGCTGAAACTCTCAAAAAAACGGAAACCGAAAATAATAGCGATTGCAGAATGCCCTCTCGAGAATGAGGACTGGATACATCTGGAAGGATTTACATGCTACGCTAGCACAAAGGCGACGAGATACGGCTGTGCCGTATATATTTTAGATAAGTACGTTCACATGTTTGTGGTTGAACGGATAACGACACAATACATTACATTGTGGACCGGAGGCACGGAGATTACCATTGGCTACCAGAGACCCTCGGCAAAGGACTTCGACACAATAAACCAATGGCACACACACGGGGAAAACAACATCCTAATAGGAGACATGAACGCACACCACCCAACTTGGTCACAGGGATGCCAGAACACGGCCGGGCTAAAGCTAGCCAGATGGATGGACGACAGGGATATGGCAGTGAGAAACCCCCATGTAATTACCCACCCGCCCAATGCGACCAACCCAAACGGAACAACCCTGGACCTCGTGGCTACCGATAAGGGGCAAAAAATCGAAGTACGAACATTGGACCTGGCAACAGCAAGCCATAGGGCACTGGCAATAAAGACCAATTTCACCTGGAGGGACGACGGGGAAAAGCCGCTAAGGCACGACAAGGCGGACTGGGAAGCCATTAGGGCCGAGATCAGCCTCATGGATGACCACAAGGACCACCCAGCCGAAGTACAAAAAGAGCTCACGCGCATAGTCAGAAGGCACACCCCCCAAAAAAAACCAGGATGCAAGGCGTTCTGGAACAAGTCCCTGCAACAAGAACGAAAGGAGGTCCTCAAACTCGCACATAAGTACCCCCGACACCCAGAGCTAAAAGAAAAGAAGAAAAACCTGAGGAAAGCCATAATGGAAGCCAAACTCGAAGCCAACGGAAAAGCCCTCCAAGAAGAAACAGATCCTGAATGCTTCAGGACGGTCCGGCCAAGGACCACCAAGCACCCCATACCGGCTTTGTCCAAAGAAAACGGCGAAGTAGTAGCGGAACACGGGGACATCGCTCAAGAAATCCACACGGCCCTATACGGGGGAGAGAGGAGACGGGCCAAGGAACAAATAAACGACGAACCCGAACCACTACAAATAGAGACCCTAGACGCCGCCATCAAGCAGTCACCGAACGGAGCAGCAAGCGGACCAGACAATATCACCACCAGGCTCGTTAAATGCTTTAGGAAAATACGGGAGCCCCTATTCCTAAGAGTGATGAACCGGGCATGGAAAGAAGGAATCCCAGAAAGCTGGAAGGTCAGTACTACCATATTGATACCGAAGCTTAACAAGCCATCATATACAGTGGCAAAAAGCTGGAGGCCGATACAGCTACAGTCTATACTGGCAAAAACACTAGAAAGAGCAGCAGTTATACGGATAGCAAGACTCGAAATCCTGGAAGACAACATGTTCGGAGGAAGAAAGAGGTATGGTACGACAGACGCCATACAAGCACTAAACAACGTGATAGACACAACTGGAAAAACCGCCAAATGCATCACCACCCTCGATGTCCAAGGGGGATTCGACCACCTGCAGATGGGTAAGGTGTGCGAAAGGCTCGGAAAGTATTCGGGCCACCTGGCGCAATGGGTCCGACATTGGGCCACCGACAGGACGACCAGCTACCGGTTCAATGGCAGGACGTCCAAAGGATATGCCACTGACAAAGGCACGCCACAGGGCTCCCCCCTATCACCAATACTCTTCCTCATCAGCATGCTGGAGACAGCAAAGGTACAGGCAACGCCCTCCCAAAAAGCGGAAACCAAGGTCCTGATGTACGTGGACGACATCCTGATAGCAACGACATACCAGGACGTAAAAGAAGGAAAAAGGCTGCACCAGGAAACCATTAAGAAACTTGAGACAACCGCAGGCAAAGACGGGTATGAGTTCGCACCCAGTAAAGCCGAAACAATCTTCGTGCACACCCCACCACAGAGCAAGTTCGAGGTCCACCTACGGGGCCAAGAGATACCCGTTCAAAGCCACTTGAGATGGCTCGGATATTTCCTAACAGACAAATGGAAATGGGACCACCACGTCAGGAACTGGATCAACAAAGCCACCAGCTCCGGACACCGCATAAGGGCAGTAACGTCCAGATACAGTAAAGGGGGACTGAATGCAGGAACGACACTGCGGCTAATCAAGGGTCTGATAATCCCACAGCTGACGTACGGGATAGAGACATGGGGAAACAAAGGCCTGTTAAGAGAAGCGCAGGCGGCCCTCAACAAGATAGTCCGAACCGCCTTCGGACTGGAAAAGAAAACACCAGTCCTGAAGCCTTCGCTTACCGAGCTCGGGATCCCACCACTAGACCTCATGATGCAATTCAGACAAAACCTACTGGCGTTACGAGCCACCACCAAAGACCGCCACAACACCTGGACAAAGAAATGGATGGCCAAACACGGGGCAGAGGACATTATCGCCACCGCCGGCAATTACCAGCTAGGCAAAGACGCACTTAAAAACCGAATGCAACAAGACTGGGCAGAAAGGGTCACCAACGAAGGGACTAGATACCAAGGAAAGCCCGGCAAAGCGCACAAACACCTGCAAGCCATAACTAGGCAAAACTTTAAAAGGCTACTAGGGCTAAGGGCAACGGCAGGTTGGCCATACCAGGAGATAACCGGCGCCAGAAGGAGATGCCCGTGCGATCGGGACATAATAACCTTTGACCACCTAGCAAACAGATGCGGGATAACGACCGCCACAGCGATCGGGCTTTACGATAACAAGAGGCAAGGGGAACTCCTTCAGTGGATGGACAACTGGCCACACGAACTTAAGGGAAAACCAGAGATGGCCGGGAGTGGGGACGGCACCCAACAACCAGACACCGCCCAAGTAATCGGAGCCAACGTTAATCTACCCACAAGCCAGCCAACACAGGCACCAGTGAAACCCAGACCACGGCGGCCCTGCAAGATATGCGGGGAAATGGTACTGAGAGACAAGCAGCATGAGTCGGCACACGCCAGGATACACGACCCGGCAAGAAGGGGTCGCTAGGCTATGACGACAGAAGACACGGAGGAGGCGCCCAGTGGACCAGGGGAGTAATGCTGGTCAGATAGTCATTTCATAATGTACATGACCACGGGGCACAGGGGGCAGGCGTGGGTTTCTTTTGTTCGCTTGGATTTTCTTTGTTTACGACTACGGGGCATAGAGGGCAGGCGTAGGTTTCCTTTGTTGGTTTGGATTTCTTTTGTTCACGACCATGGGGCCAGAGGGGCAGGAATGGGTTTCTTTTGTTGTTGGATTTTATTTTGTTTACGACCATGGGGCCGGGGGGCAGGAATGGGTTTCCTTTGTGACGGACCAAAGCTGTTTGAGGGAGAGGGGAAGAAGGGAGTGGGAGTTTCTTTTGTATGGCCTACAGGGGGGTGTAGCGAAGGATTTTGTTTGAGGGGGGCCCAGGGCTGGGGGCAGTATCCCATGCCGTACTCCGATTACTTTAATTAGTAGGTGAGATAGTGGAAGAATAAAAGGTTTACACACACACACGGAGCGAGAAAAATTTCGGAAAATTCCGGTACAGTTAGCGGGGCATTCCTGCAACCACACCAAGTTTATTTTTGTTTGTGTACACATCATCTTTTTATCCGGTACAACCAGAATTTTCACTCAAAGAACTACTCCACCCCCTCACTCACGATACTCCTCCCTTAGGTGGTGTGGCCAATTACAGCCCTCCATCCTAAGGCTTCATTTCCTTTGAGAGTTTAGGACGCTGGCCATAAGACCATCCTACTCACTCACCATGACCTCCCAACCTTCGTCTCCGGCCCTGCCGCATCTCCCCCACTCTCCTTCTCCCCTGGGGGGACCCAGAAGCCCTACCAAAAGCCCAAGGATTAATTCCCCCAGCCTCCTCCCACCCGGCTCCCCTCAAGGAGTCTCCCTCAACTCGACCCTCCCCATGTTTGCCACTATTAGGCACCAAAGGGGCTGCCCCAACGCCTTAATCAACGTGGGAAACAGAATCGTGGCCAGGGGAAGCACTTTCCCCGAGGTCAGACAGGAACTAGGATGCACTAATGCATGCTACGTCCTCCTCACCGGAAACACGAAGGCCCCGACCATAGCGGCACCCCAACCGGAGCTCCCAGGGTTCAGAACCACACTCCAGAAAATCTTTGGCAATGAAGCGGTGGATGCGGCCGACACCGACGCCTTAGCTTTCCTGGCAGCAGCAGCCTCTTCATACCACCCGTCACAAGAAAGCCCTGTACCAGTATCCCAGATACCACAGGTACCCGCCTCCTCCCCACCGCTGATCGAAACGAACGAACCCATGGACCAATCCCAAGACATCGGGGTAACCGAAACGCAAGCCACACAAGATGTAGCAATGTCCCTGGGAAACGGGAAGAATACAGACCAGACCGGGTTAGGAGATAGCCAGCACGCCCACGGACCAAGCGAGGTGCCGGAGAGCTCGAACCCCCAGAATGTACCAAGACAGGTAAGATTTTCCTCCCCCTTGGCCACGACAAGGGAAATCCCGGGGACCCCAACGGGCAATATGACCAACGACCCAAGCTCCTCGCAAACCCAAAACCGCCCCATCATTCCCTCCTCCTCCTCCCTGTATGAATCGACGGAAGTCGAACTCACACCAGAAGAAAAGGAGGAACTAGGACGCCCCGTCACCGTAGGCATTATGGTGGGCTTCATCCACCAACTGGAAAAGAAATTCCAGGAGCAGATGCAGGCAATGGAGGAACGGCTTACCGGGGAAATAAGACTAAGGACTAGACAATCCAACACCAACACCCCTACCCCTACCCCATCCGCTGCCCCTAGACAACCCAGAACCCAAACCCCAGCCCCCAACCAAAACCCCCCCCCCACCCGCAACACCGCACGGCAGCCCCCCCCCCCCCCCTCAAGACAAATTCTAAGAAAACCCAAGGGAGACGCACCAGTACCGGCACCGCAAACCGGGACGAGTACCAAGGCAAACGAAACCGCCCCACAGAAAACAACGCTCAAACAGACCTGGGCCACCATTACGTCCTCCGGGATCGATGTGGACGGCTTCCGGCTAGTGCCAAAAAAGAAGAAAAGACAAGAACCAGCCCCAGGCATCCGAGAGACAGCACCCTCGGCACCCTCAACCCCGCATGCCAGGCAAAGGAGGCTACTCATCCGGTCGGTAGAAAGAGGCCGCAGGATAGGCGCAGCAGGGCTGTCACCAGCAAGAATCAGAGACGCGGTCAACTCGGCATCCAGGGTTAAGTTCGCATACGCAGAATTTAACCGAAATGACGACCTGGTACTCACCACCATGGGAGACCTACCGGCCGAACCAGCCCTCGACGACGTACCGGCAATCACCAAGGCCCTAAACGGTATCGACGTTTTCGGCTTCAATGTCACCACAGACACACCGTCCATCAACATCGTCATCAATAGTATACCACTAGGGGACGAAGACTGGACACCCGAAGAATGGGACACGGACTCGGACAGATGGGAGGACCTAGCAAAGGAAATCTCTGAATTCAACCCACAGGTCTGGCTGCTAGACAGGCCTAAGTGGCTCAGGTCCCCGACAGCGCTCAAAGCTGAAGGAAAAGCCAAGTCCTCAGCAATAGTGGCGGTGGAGGCAAACGACTGGATCATGGCCGAAACAAAAAAACCCCTCCCGAGCATGGCCATCTTTGGCATGAGGTGTACCTTCCGGAAATATGTAAAGAAGGACTCATCAACCTGCTGCGCAAGGTGCCTACAGTTCGGACACCATGCCGTCCATTGCAGAATGGAAGCAATATGCAAATACTGCGGAGGAAGACACCACACCAAAGACCACCTCTGCGCACAGACGTACTGCACGGCGGGAAAAGGCAAGATGTGTTCCCATACCCTAAGAAGATGTGTTAACTGCGAAGAAACCTCTCATTTCGCCGGAGATAACCATTGCCCAACTAGGACTAGGGCAAAGTCCCCAGTACAACTCCCCACGGCCGCGGATAAAGGAAAAGCACCAGCAGTGCTGGCCCCCCCCCCGACGCCCAAATAAATATGGCGACAACAGATATAATTTATCACAACGTCGGCGGGTCCATGAACGTTGTCACCGAGTTGCTGAAACTCTCAAAAAAACGGAAACCGAAAATAATAGCGATTGCAGAATGCCCTCTCGAGAATGAGGACTGGATACATCTGGAAGGATTTACATGCTACGCTAGCACAAAGGCGACGAGATACGGCTGTGCCGTATATATTTTAGATAAGTACGTTCACATGTTTGTGGTTGAACGGATAACGACACAATACATTACATTGTGGACCGGAGGCACGGAGATTACCATTGGCTACCAGAGACCCTCGGCAAAGGACTTCGACACAATAAACCAATGGCACACACACGGGGAAAACAACATCCTAATAGGAGACATGAACGCACACCACCCAACTTGGTCACAGGGATGCCAGAACACGGCCGGGCTAAAGCTAGCCAGATGGATGGACGACAGGGATATGGCAGTAAGAAACCCCCATGTAATTACCCACCCGCCCAATGCGACCAACCCAAACGGAACAACCCTGGACCTCGTGGCTACCGATAAGGGGCAAAAAATCGAAGTACGAACATTGGACCTGGCAACAGCAAGCCATAGGGCACTGGCAATAAAGACCAATTTCACCTGGAGGGACGACGGGGAAAAGCCGCTAAGGCACGACAAGGCGGACTGGGAAGCCATTAGGGCCGAGATCAGCCTCATGGATGACCACAAGGACCACCCAGCCGAAGTACAAAAAGAGCTCACGCGCATAGTCAGAAGGCACACCCCCCAAAAAAAACCAGGATGCAAGGCGTTCTGGAACAAGTCCCTGCAACAAGAACGAAAGGAGGTCCTCAAACTCGCACATAAGTACCCCCGACACCCAGAGCTAAAAGAAAAGAAGAAAAACCTGAGGAAAGCCATAATGGAAGCCAAACTCGAAGCCAACGGAAAAGCCCTCCAAGAAGAAACAGATCCTGAATGCTTCAGGACGGTCCGGCCAAGGACCACCAAGCACCCCATACCGGCTTTGTCCAAAGAAAACGGCGAAGTAGTAGCGGAACACGGGGACATCGCTCAAGAAATCCACACGGCCCTATACGGGGGAGAGAGGAGACGGGCCAAGGAACAAATAAACGACGAACCCGAACCACTACAAATAGAGACCCTAGACGCCGCCATCAAGCAGTCACCGAACGGAGCAGCAAGCGGACCAGACAATATCACCACCAGGCTCGTTAAATGCTTCAGGAAAATACGGGAGCCCCTATTCCTAAGAGTGATGAACCGGGCATGGAAAGAAGGAATCCCAGAAAGCTGGAAGGTCAGTACTACCATATTGATACCGAAGCTTAACAAGCCATCATATACAGTGGCAAAAAGCTGGAGGCCGATACAGCTACAGTCTATACTGGCAAAAACACTAGAAAGAGCAGCAGTTATACGGATAGCAAGACTCGAAATCCTGGAAGACAACATGTTCGGAGGAAGAAAGAGGTATGGTACGACAGACGCCATACAAGCACTAAACAACGTGATAGACACAACTGGAAAAACAGCCAAATGCATCACCACCCTCGATGTCCAAGGAGGATTCGACCACCTGCAGATGGGTAAGGTGTGCGAAAGGCTCGAAAAGTACTCGGGCCACCTGGCGCAATGGGTCCGGCATTGGGCCACCGACAGGACGACCAGCTACCGTTTCAATGGCAGGACGTCCAAAGGATATGCCACTGACAAAGGCACGCCACAGGGCTCCCCCCTATCACCAATACTCTTCCTCATCAGCATGCTGGAGACAGCAAAGGTACAGGCAACGCCCTCCCAAAAAGCGGAAACCAAGGTCCTGATGTACGTGGACGACATCCTGATAGCAACGACATACCAGGACGTAAAAGAAGGAAAAAGGCTGCACCAGGAAACCATTAAGAAACTTGAGACAACCGCAGGCAAAGACGGGTATGAGTTCGCACCCAGTAAAGCCGAAACAATCTTCGTGCACACCCCACCACAGAGCAAGTTCGAGGTCCACCTACGGGGCCAAGAGATACCCGTTCAAAGCCACTTGAGATGGCTCGGATATTTCCTAACAGACAAATGGAAATGGGACCACCACGTCAGGAACTGGATCAACAAAGCCACCAGCTCCGGACACCGCATAAGGGCAGTAACGTCCAGATACAGTAAAGGGGGACTGAATGCAGGAACGACACTGCGGCTAATCAAGGGTCTGATAATCCCACAGCTGACGTACGGGATAGAGACATGGGGAAACAAAGGCCTGTTAAGAGAAGCGCAGGCGGCCCTCAACAAGATAGTCCGAACCGCCTTCGGACTGGAAAAGAAAACACCAGTCCTGGCCTTCCTTACCGAGCTCGGGATCCCACCACTAGACCTCATGATGCAATTCAGACAAAACCTACTGGCGTTACGAGCCACCACCAAAGACCGCCACAACACCTGGACAAAGAAATGGATGGCCAAACACGGGGCAGAGAACATTATCGCCACCGCCGGCAATTACCAGCTAGGCAAAGACGCACTTAAAAACCGAATGCAACAAGACTGGGCAGAAAGGGTCACCAACGAAGGGACTAGATACCAAGGAAAGCCCGGCAAAGCGCACAAACACCTGCACGCCATAACTAGGCAAAACTTTAAAAGGCTACTAGGGCTAAGGGCAACGGCAGGTTGGCCATACCAGGAGATAACCGGCGCCAGAAGGAGATGCCCGTGCGATCGGGACATAATAACCTTTGACCACCTAGCAAACAGATGCGGGATAACGACCGCCACAGCGATCGGGCTTTACGATAACAAGAGGCAAGGGGAACTCCTTCAGTGGATGGACAACTGGCCACACGAACTTAAGGGAAAACCAGAGATGGCCGGGAGTGGGGACGGCACCCAACAACCAGACACCGCCCAAGTAATCGGAGCCAACGTTAATCTACCCACAAGCCAGCCAACACAGGCACCAGTGAAACCCAGACCACGGCGGCCCTGCAAGATATGCGGGGAAATGGTACTGAGAGACAAGCAGCATGAGTCGGCACACGCCAGGATACACGACCCGGCAAGAAGGGGTCGCTAGGCTATGACGACAGAAGACACGGAGGAGGCGCCCAGTGGACCAGGGGAGTAATGCTGGTCAGATAGTCATTTCATAATGTACATGACCACGGGGCACAGGGGGCAGGCGTGGGTTTCTTTTGTTCGCTTGGATTTTCTTTGTTCACGACTACGGGGCACAGAGGGCAGGCGTAGGTTTCCTTTGTTGGTTTGGATTTCTTTTGTTCACGACCATGGGGCCAGAGGGGCAGGAATGGGTTTCTTTTGTTGTTGGATTTTATTTTGTTTACGACCATGGGGCCGGGGGGCAGGAATGGGTTTCCTTTGTGACGGACCAAAGCTGTTTGAGGGAGAGGGGAAGAAGGGAGTGGGAGTTTCTTTTGTATGGCCTACAGGGGGGTGTAGCGAAGGATTTTGTTTGAGGGGGGCCCAGGGCTGGGGGCAGTATCCCATGCCGTACTCCGATTACTTTAATTAGTAGGTGAGATAGTGGAAGAATAAAAGGTTTACACACACACACACACACACAGTCTCCTTCTTTTCAACTCTGAGGGTTAGGTGTATCGGTGCGGTGTTCGGGGGGCTCACCCAATCAAACGCCCTTGAAGAGCTTCTCACGATGGCTTCAAGTCTTTAACTTCCCCACCTTCGGAAGGTTCACATTTTGTGCTCCGTTGGCCCGCTTTCCTTTGTTTGCCTATTGATACGGCACCGAGTGGACCTTGCGGTCCTTATTTTTTCCCACGTTCTTTTGCTCTTGCTTGTCGGTCGGCCGTCCTTGGTTTCCGGCCAGGATACAGTTGGTCGTATAGGGAGGCCGTCCTCCCCCCCTCTTCGGAGCGACCGTTCGGACACTCATGCGTTTCCGGTTCCTCCTTGGTCCTCCTTCTCGCTTGCTTGGGCCTTTAGGGCCTTGCGCCCCTCACTGTCTTTTTTCCCAGCTTCGAGCTGGGCCCCCGCGCGAACCCGGTGTTCCTGAACCCCTATGGGGGGGATGGCTTTGACCCGGAGAAACTGGCTTTCGCCACCCCCTCTTTTGGGGTGTGGCTCGATTGGTGTGGCCCGCCCCATTTCGGGGCGCAGCCACATACTTGGCGGTGACGGCTCGGCAATCTACATTTCCTCATCTGGCCCAGACGACTATGACGACGACTGTTCTGTCCCGAACTCCGCTGACCGTTCGGTTTTGTTGTCGACATTGCGGTATAACCCTTGCTGTAATGGCTTGGGGGTACAGTCGCTTAATGGGGAGCTCCCCGGGGAACCGCCTTCGGGTGGCGCCTGCGACTCGGGGCCGTGGACGCTTGGCTAATGTTGCTAGGGGTAGGGTTGGGTGTAGGTGCGGGCGCTGGGCTGTTGTTTCTTTTGTTGCGCGTCGATGTAATGATTGTTTTGTGGCAGGTGGCCCGCGAGGGGGATTTCTTTAAGGGGGGCCTTGGGCTGGGGGCTGTATCTCATGCCGTACTCCGATTACTTTAGTTAGTAGGTGAGATAGTGGAAGAATAAAAGGTTTACACACACACACACACACACACACACACACGGAGCGAGAAAAATTTCGGAAATTCCGTGTTACAGTTAGCGGGGCATTCCTGCAACCACACCAAGTTTATTTTTGTTTGTGTACACATCATCCTTTTATCCGGTACAACCAGAATTTTCACTCAAAGAACTACTCCACCCCCTCACTCACGATGACTCCTCCCTTAGGTGGTGTGGCCAATCACAGCCCTCCATCCTAAGGCTTCATTTCCTTTGAGAGTTTAGGACGCTGGCCATAAGACCATCCTACTCACTCACCATGACCTCCCAACCCTCGTCCCCGGCCCTGCCGCATCTCCCCCACTCTCCTTCTCCCCTGGGAGGACCCAGAAGCCCTACCAAGAGCCCAAGGATTAATTCCCCCAGCCTCCTCCCGCCCGGCTCCCCTCAAGGAGTCTCCCTCAACTCGACCCTCCCCATGTTTGCCACTATTAGGCACCAAAGGGGTTGCCCCAACGCCTTAATCAACGTGGGAAACAGAATCGTGGCCAGGGGAAGTACCTTCCCCGAGGTCAGACAGGAACTAGGATGCACGAATGCATGCTACGTCCTCCTCACCGGAAACACGAAGGCCCCGACCATAGCGGCACCCCAACCGGAACTCCCAGGGTTCAGGACCACACTCCAGAAAATCTTTGGCAATGAAGCGGTAGATGCAGCCGACACCGACGCCTTAGCTTTCCTGGCAGCAGCAGCCTCCTCCTACCACCCGTCACAAGAAAGCCCTGTACCAGTATCCCAGATACCACAGGTACCCGCATCCTCCCCACCGCTAGGCGAAATGGACGAACCCATGGACCAATCTCAGGACATTGGAGTAACCGAAACGCAAGCCACACAAGATGTAGCAATGTCCCTGGGAAACGGGAAAAACACGGACCAAACCGGGTTAGGAGATAGCCAACATGCCCACGGACCAAACGAAGTGCCGGAGAGCTCGGCCCCCCTGAGTGTACCAAGGCAGGTACGGTTCTCTTCCCCCTTGGCCACGACAAGAGAAATCCCCGGGACCCTAACAGGCAATTTGACCAACGACCCGAACTCCTCACAAGCCCAAAACCGCCCCACCACCCCCTCCTCCTCCCTGTACGAATTGGCGGAAGTCGAACTCACACCAGAAGAAAAGGAGGAACTAGGACGCCCCGTCACCGTAGGCATCATGGTGGGCTTTATCCACCAGCTGGAAAAGAAATTCCAGGAACAGATGCAGGCAATGGAGGAACGGCTTACCGGTTTCCCGCGTAAAGAACAGCACAACTAAATCCCCGTTGACGG
>NW_003298770.1:0-6645 GCF_000151645.1 Tuber melanosporum
CCACCCCTTCCCCTCTTTTCTCATTGTGCGCCTTCCATATCCTGCTTCCATTTTTGCTACTGCCAGTTTTTTTTTGTGGGGCGTTTATTTTCCCCTCGCACCTGCCCCCTCCTCTTCCGCTCCGCTTCTTGGAGTCCCTCCCCACCCCTTCTCTTTATATTTTTTTTTTCACGGGCCGGGGGGGGCTCTCGGTCCGTTTTCGCTGATTTAGTCCACATACGCAGATGGCCGGTGGGGGTTTGGGTTCTGGGTTGTCTAGGGGCAGCGGATGGGGTAGGGGTAGGGGTGTTGGTGTTGGATTGTCTAGTCCTTAGTCTTATTTCCCCGGTAAGCCGTTCCTCCATTGCCTGCATCTGCTCCTGGAATTTCTTTTCCAGTTGGTGGATGAAGCCCACCATAATGCCTACGGTGACGGGGCGTCCTAGTTCCTCCTTTTCTTCTGGTGTGAGTTCGACTTCCGTCGATTCATACAGGGAGGAGGAGGAGGGAATGATGGGGCGGTTTTGGGTTTGCGAGGAGCTTGGGTCGTTGGTCATATTGCCCGTTGGGGTCCCCGGGATTTCCCTTGTCGTGGCCAAGGGGGAGGAAAATCTTACCTGTCTTGGTACATTCTGGGGGTTCGAGCTCTCCGGCACCTCGCTTGGTCCGTGGGCGTGCTGGCTATCTCCTAGCCCGGTCTGGTCTGTATTCTTCCCGTTTCCCAGGGACATTGCTACATCTTGTGTGGCTTGCGTTTCGGTTACCCCGATGTCTTGGGATTGGTCCATGGGTTCGTTCGTTTCGATCAGCGGTGGGGAGGAGGCGGGTACCTGTGGTATCTGGGATACTGGTACAGGGCTTTCTTGTGACGGGTGGTATGAAGAGGCTGCTGCTGCCAGGAAAGCTAAGGCGTCGGTGTCGGCCGCATCTACCGCTTCATTGCCAAAGATTTTCTGGAGTGTGGTTCTGAACCCTGGGAGCTCCGGTTGGGGTGCCGCTATGGTCGGGGCCTTCGTGTTTCCGGTGAGGAGGACGTAGCATGCATTAGTGCATCCTAGTTCTTGTCTGACCTCGGGGAAAGTGCTTCCCCTGGCCACGATTCTGTTTCCCACGTTGATTAAGGCGTTGGGGCAGCCCCTTTGGTGCCTAATAGTGGCAAACATGGGGAGGGTCGAGTTGAGGGAGACTCCTTGAGGGGAGCCGGGCGGGAGGAGGCTGGGGGAATTGATCCTTGGGCTCTTGGTAGGGCTTCTGGGTCCTCCCAGGGGAGAAGGAGAGTGGGGGAGATGCGGCAGGGCCGGAGACGAAGGTTGGGAGGTCATGGTGAGTGAGTAGGATGGTCTTATGGCCAGCGTCCTAAACTCTCAAAGGAAGTGAAGCCTTAGGATGGAGGGCTGTGATTGGCCACACCACCTAAGGGAGGAGTATCGTGAGTGAGGGGGTGGAGTAGTTCTTTGAGTGAAAATTCTGGTTGTACCGGATAAAAAGATGATGTGTACACAAACAAAAATAAACTTGGTGTGGTTGCAGGAATGCCCCGCTAACTGTACCGGAATTTCCGAAATTTTCTCGCTCCGTGTGTGTGTGTGTGTGTGTGTGTGTGTGTGTGTGTGTGTGTGTGTGTGTGTGTGTGTGTGTGTGTATGTGTACGCGAAAAAAAAACAGGGAAGAGTGGGAGTGGTGAATATTTAAGATGCAAACGCGCACACAGACCCCTGTCACAACAACTAAACAACCCAAAGAGGAAACCTTGGCGTAGAGTCCCACCACTCCCACTCCGACTATAATATTAAATAGTCGAAGTGGGAGCACGTGACAACTGTTGTGAGTGGTACGTACCTCGCTTAAGATATGATGGGACAAGTTTCCGCCGTTGCGCAGGATTCAGTCCAGCAATCGAACCACCACACCCTGACCCCCATCGATAAAACACAAAACCTCTCTCTTCATGCTTCCCCGATACTACCTGAGACTCCTCCTCCTGCTGTTGCCAATAATAGCGAATGTTCTGTATGTGCTTCGACCGATCCCGACACATTGAGCGAGATGAGCGAACTACCTCTCCTCGATCGCAAACCGTCACCGATACCGACGCCGACCCAATGGAGGAAACGGAAGGCGGAAGGCGAAGCCGTGAAAGTACTCCTAAACATGATGGACGGGACCCCGATACCATCGTCACCACCTTGACTCCAATCGATTGGTCGCCCACCCCGCAACCTGAACCGAGTTCCCGGCTGGTGGTAACACCTGACCTCGGAACAATTGTCCAACCCATTCCTCGCAGAAGAATCTGTACAAAATACCTGCTGGTCATGTACCCCCTTTGTGACGATCTCCCGCCTGAACCGATTATCGACGCTTGTAGACAACGTGATCTTCACCTCGTACTTGGACAGGAACGTCACGCAGATGGAGGAATTCATTACCACACTCTCGTCCGTTGAGTGGATGGAAAACGGTTCGAAACCACAAATATGCGATGCCTCGACGTGGAATTCTGGGGTCGCGTTTATCATCCTAACCTCCAAACGGTTTACCGAACTCCTAAAAAAGCGAGGGATTATTGCCGGAAGGAAGGACGGGTGCTCGTAGAGGATTTCGAAAGGGAAGATTGTGGGGGACCCGGTACAGGAAAATCTAAGGATAGAGATGTGTTGCTTGGATGTTTCGCTGCAGAAACTAAGGATCAAGTGAGTAAACCCCCTCACCAGCCCCCGGAACAGTTGGTCGATACAGAAAGACCTGGTATATTCCTCATTGTCGTTCATTTGGATTAGAATCATGGGGGAGGATATACATGTCCTGGGGACCGAAGGCTGACAGGGATGAAAAAAACAGTTTCTCGAGAACGTCCGTAGCGTGGCTCCGAGACTTTATCTCGGTAGCTATAATAACGTTTGCCTGGTAGCGGAGAAACATTATCCGACTGTAGAAAATGTATATAGATCTCCTTATCCTGTTGAGAGTTGGGATTTGCCTTCGGATTTAGTGATTTGGTGTAATCGTTTTCTTTCATTGTATCGCGATGATTCGGGTAGGGGTATCCTTGGTTTACGACCTTTGGCCTTGATCTTGTACGGTCCTACAAGGACTGGTAAGACTGAATGGGCGCGGAGTTTAGGGTCTCATATTTTCTTTTCGGGTTTCTTTAATCTTTCCTTATATCACGAGACTTACAAGTATGTGGTTTTCGATGATGTGGAATTTACACCTATCGATGTATTTAAATGTTGGTTTAGTTCACAGGCTGAGTTCACCAGTACGGACAAGTACTGTCGGAAAACTCAGATAGTACACGGTTGCCCGGTTATAGGTTGCTTTAATCGTTACCCTCGCTTAGCGAACTGGGCCGATGCGGAATGCATGGATGGGAATTGCGTGTTCTTTAATGTAATTGATAAATTGTATCACTCTTAAATATGTTACTCTCTAGGGGAATGTGACGGAGGAGGGGGCTTCGCCCCCTATCCCATCCGTAGCACTTCCTCTAGACGGTATTCACCACCGTTGGACCCCACCACTAACCTAAAGAGAAGAAAATGGGTATTTAGATAGCCAAAAGAAGAGTGGAATAAGGATTGTGTTGAACCTACTGCTAGGAAAGGAGAGAGAAAGATTAGTCAGATGATGACTGGTTGTTTCTATGGTCAAACTCATGGTCTTTTTTTACCTGTTTTTCCTGATCCTACTTCTGCTAGAGGTGGAGTGACTGGAAAGTCAATTATTGATGTTTATGATCAATATGACTTTTCAGGGATATGGGAGGATATCAAGAAGCATGTTGGAGAGGAAGAGGTATTTTTGATCATTAACAATGCTAAGACTCACTTGCCTTTCAGGAGATGGCTCAGGAGAAATCGAATTTTTCTGATGGAAATTCCTCCCTATTCACCAGACCTCAATCCAATTGAAAATGTTTGGTCTCTGGTGAAAGACAAGCTTCATAAGCACTATCCTGAGCTGTTTCTCCTGAGGGGCTCTGTCAATGAGATCAAAAAAATTATAGAGGAGGCTATCACTCATTGTTGGGAACTTCTGAACCCAAAGGTTTTTGATACTTTGGCAGGATCAATGGTGGATAGGGTGGAAGCAATGATTAAGGCTGATGGATGGTATACTAAATATTAATTTCTACTATGTATTTATATTTTTTAATTTTCTTTTGGGTTTTCATGATAGTGGGTTGGTAGGGGAGTGTGGTTGTCATCACTGAAGATTTTCCAGCTGTTGACAGCTAGTTAATTTTGTCCCTGGACAATATGCAGTATGAGCTATAGTGTTAAGAAAACTCCTCCTCCTCAGACTAGGGGAAACATGTACCCCCAGGACTCTCTGGTATGGGCCTAATAACACTTACTCCAAGAGCGATCAACTCATGTGTCCAGCCCGCAGGCCTCATGACCTGAATGTAAAGGGGTCTCACTTAGAAGCCAACCCTGTATCCAAGAAGATTTCTCACCTGAATGATCATCCTCCCACTAACTACAAGTAGCCAACAGAAAGAAAACCAAACAAGCTAGACAGGAAAGTATAATGAAAAGCTCTACCTGTAAACTACCAAAAACCACAAAAGAAAGTAACAATAGCTCACTGAACCACCGGTTTGCCGTTTATAAAGAACCGCTCCTGAAGTGGGTACTCGATTAAGAGCCCTAAGGTTAGACACTCCCAACCAGCTGTACCACGAATATAGTGCAATAACATGACCTGCCAATTGAGAACAGAAGCTAGGGTTCCAGGTCCAAGGAGTGGATTTTTGGCAGAGGGGATGCTGCCCAGTAGTAGGTTGCCAGCTAAAGATAGACTACGGGTCGGCAGTAGGCTGAAACCCTAAAACACCGCGCAGCGGAGGGAGGAGGTAGTAGGATATCAGTCAAAGGAGGGGAGGTAGTAGGGTGCGAGCCAACACAATTGAAGTGGGGAGGTGGAGGGAGGGTTCAAGGCCCTAGAGCAGACTCAACTGTAGAAACTGAACTATTACCATTTTACTGTATCTCTCATGTAGTCACTAGTTCGGGGAGAGATATCGTCACTTAGTAGAGAAGATTCCACCTCCAGAGGAAGATTGAAAGGGCGAGGGCAGGAGGGTAACTGCAACTTGAACTGAATGACTAGGCAGGCATGATCGAATCTCACAGTGAGACTGAACCTGAAATTACTAGCTGAGGCATTCTCTAATAGGAATTGTGTAAGTGAGGAGAAAGACTTTGACTACAGCTAGTGCTGACCGGAAATTAAAAAAGGAAGCCGATAGAGCCAAAGTTAAGTGAGTCCCTACTGCAAGACAGGACTACTAGGCGAGGCCCAGATAACTCCTCCATTAAGTGGACAGAGAATAAGCTAGGTAAAGGCAGGAATGGCTGTTGAAATGAAACTATACTCCTGGGCAGGAACCATCAAGGGGGCAGAGGGGAGGGTAGATAGCCTATAATAGTTGACCATGAGGTTGTCAAACTATGTGGAAGGAAAATAGAAGTGACAAAGCATGCTGTACTGGAGGTCTTTTATTTTTAATTTCTTTTTAGAATCTTATTTATTTCTCTGCTTTTATGAAAGTAAGGCCTGAGGTTATATCAGCTCATACTATGTAGACCCGTACCTCTACCCTGCCTTGTTCTCCAGTAGCCAGAAGAAAAACCGTGACCCTAGAAAGGCACACGCTAGCAGCCAGTTGCCCGATTCTCTGATCCCACGACTTGAATGTGGAGGAGTCTCACCTAGAGCCACTAACATCCAACCAGTCCTCCGTTTAAAAAACTCCCCCGCCAGTCTCCTGCACAGCTATCTACAAACAGTAAAGACAGAAACCCCAGAAACCTATCTTTCAAAGCAAGGAAATTCCCCATCCAGACAGTACACTGCTCACTGAATAGAAGAAAACCTAAACTAAAGAAAACCCAAACTGAAGGCTGAAATAAACTCCTTACTTATGACAACCATATTCCAGGCAAGACCTGTAAGCCCAACCTCACTCTAGAAGAAGAAATAACCAATAGGCACCTCTACTGAAGTGATATAAATGTATGTCATGGACATATAGCTCTTTGATTGTAAGCAGGAGAAACACAAAGAAATAAGTGTCTGCTGTAAGTAGGAGGTATTGGCGAAATAAAAGCTCCAAGCAATGTATTCAGGAGGGCTAATGAGGCTGCCCAAAGCAGCAAGAGAGGGTGTGGTAGTAGAGTACTAGCCAATAGTAGTAGAATACCAGCTAACGTGACTGAAGAGAAAAAGGGAGGAAGGGCCAAGGCCCCAGTGCGAACACAACCCTCACCAAACTGTAGTTGTATTACTGCGTCTCTCATGGAGTTCTTGGTTCTCTGAGAGATAGCGTCACTTAGTGGAAGAAATCCCACCAGTAGTAAGAATGCAAAAGGGCGAGGAGAGGAAGGCAACTATAGCTTGAACCATGCGACTAGGATAGTATGGCTAAATCTCACTGCAAGACAGACTTCAAAGTTACCAGTTAAGGCATTCCCCAATGGAGATCATGCAAGTGGAGAGAAAGGTGTCCACTAGTGCCAGTGCTGACCAGAAGCGGAGAGAGGAGGCCGACCATGCTAAAGCAAAGTGAGCCCCTATTAGCAAGTAAGGACTAATGGATGAGCCCGAGATAACTCCCGAGGGCAAGGTAAAGTGCTGCTAGGTCGCTCTCAGCGCACC
>NW_003298770.1:6795-12769 GCF_000151645.1 Tuber melanosporum
GAGGGAAGAGTTAACCATACCCCTAGGCAGGAACTATCGAGGGGGCAGAGGAGAGTCTGGGGGGGGGCCCATAATAGTTTGACATGGTGTTGTCAAACTATATGGGTGGAAAAGAGTAGTGACAGAGGGTACTATACTGGAGGTCCTTTTTATTTTTATTTTTATAATCATGTATTCATTGTTTAGGTACAAGAACTCGCATGCCGTGGTAGCTATGGCGTAAACAAAAACCTTAATCCCAAAACAAACAAAAACAAAAGAAACCAAACCAGTGCCTCCAACAAGTGCGAACAACCCATATCGCAAAGCGCATAAACAGCTAAATATAAAAGGAAACATTCAAACTAAAACATAGAGAAATCCTACAATCAAGGAAAACAAACAATTGTACTTTCGCTCCACGGCTTAGCCCGAGGATGAGGAGCTGAGTGGAGAAGTAGGACTCCCGATGGGTCGGGTCCTGGAGGAGGGATCTCTGAGTGCAGGCATGGCGAGGGGGAATCTGACCGAAGTGGCGCAGATGTAGGTGGATAGGCAGTGAAGCGGTTCCGGTGATGTCCAGATGGGTTCCCTTTTGTCCAGGCACTTGACCCCCGGGAGGTGGGCATGTCTGGCTCTGTTGTAGGAGGCGCAGTCGAGAATGGCGTGGTGGAAAGACTCAGGCTCCTCCTCGCAGTAGGGGCACGTGTCAAGGGCATCTGGGTCTCTCCAGGAGTGGTGGCCAGCCAGGTAGCTCTTTCCTGACCTCATCTGGTGGATTCTGCCCGCCACCAATTTCCCCAATCCCATGAAAGGTGGGGGCGACATGGTGGGCGAGTAGGCATATCGGGGTGATGATGGGTACTGTTTCGTCCATACATTTAAGAGGAACTGACAGCAGCCTTTCTTGAGGGCTGGAAAAGGGGGATCGCCACGGTCTGCCGGGGGCAGGAGTGCAGGGAGGAGGGCAGGCGATGCTGGTGGGATACGAGAGAGATGACGGACAAGCTTGCAAATACGGTGGGCTATTGCATTAACTGGGAGGTACTTCCATACTGGAGGTGATGGCTTGGGGGTTTTCCAATTTAGGGGCTTGTAGCCAGATGTGAGCCCTACCGTCAAGGCATGGTGGTCCTCCGGGGAGTGGTAACAAGAGGCTGTAGAGAAGGAATAGTGCAGCCGTGGAGTGGCCGGATTTCTGTTCGGGGGGAGGCATAGCATCCTCAGCGCCGCCAGGTAGTGACGGTGTTCAATAAGGCATTGTATCGGGGAAAGGGCTGACTCGCAGGGGAGGATACCGGTAGGTATCTCGGAGAAGCAGTTGGTGACACATCGCTGGACCTGTCTTTAAAGGACAGCAAGATGGTTGGTCATGGTTGCTCAGGGTGAGACCAGATCTGCACCGAAGAGGAGTATGGGTGTGAGGAGGGAGGACGTGAGCCTGTGGCAGAGGAAGGGGGCGAGCCCTTTACCTGGACCCGATAGCCTTTTAAGCATTGAGAAGGCACCTTGGGCAAGTACAAGACGTTTCAAGAAGTGGGTGCTGGTAGTACACCAGAGAGAACAGGAGGCTGGCTCAAACCAGTGTGGGAGCCAATGGACTACCCCAGAGGGGTGGAAAAGGAGCCCATCAATGACGATGGGGAGAGTGGATACGAGGTCCCTTTGTCTAGGTGTTCTCCAGTACATGAGTTCAGTTTTAGGTATGGAGAAGGAGACCCCAAGACGCTTACCCCTTCGAGTAAGCATCTTGACGAGATGTTAGAGGTGTTGGACCTTCCTCCTGTAGGGGTTGGAGGCAACAGTCAGCGGGAAGTTGTCCACATAAGACAGGATTAACCCCTGTGATACTGGAAAGTGGAGTGACGAGACATATATGACAAACAGAAGAGGTGAAATTGGTGAGCCTTGTGGGGTGCCAACCTGAACTGGTTTGAAAACCCTGGGCGATTCCGGGAAGACGAGACGGCATTGCCTTCCTGTCAAGAAGGACCTAACCCTGGAACAGAGGTATGGAGGTATGCCCTTCAAGCGCAGCATATGGAAGAGGTTGTTCGGGGAGACATTATCAAAACCTCCCTTGATATCAAGGAACAAGGTGGATGCAACCAACTGGGGACGTTGCAGTGTTTGAACTTCGTGAGCCAGAGTGGCGCAGGCATCTAAAGTACTAAGCCCTGGAAGGGAGCCACATTGATGGAGGTGGATTAGGCCAAGCGATCTAGCCAGGAGGGAGAGGTGATTTGTGATTACCCTCTCCATGATCTTTGAGACCGTTTCAAGAAGGGCAATTATCCGGAAAGAAGCAGGGGTCTCGTAAGAGGATTTTCCTGGTTTGTCCAGGACTACGCCATTCGCCATCTTGAGCGACACTAGGTGGAAGCCGAATGAGACCAGTGGAGAGAGGAGCTCAACCAGCAGAGAGGGACGGGATATATTAACCTTCTTCTAGACAGAGTATGGAAAAAGGTCGAGACCAGGGGCCGAGGAGGACGAGGACTTGCTGAGAGCCATAGTTATCTCTTCCTCGAGCAGGGGTGGTGCATCCTTGAAGGCCCTGAGAACGGGCGGGCAGAATGCGGCGGGCTTAGCAGTGAAGAAATGGGAAAGCAGGACGTCATTCAGCTCCATGGGTGAGGTTGCCTGTGGAAGAGATGGGAAACGCTCTGGGGGTTTTCCGAAGGCGAACCTTTTGGCCATCCACATATTTTGGGTGGTAGTACTTTCAAGGAATCGCGACCAGTGCTTCCTCTTAGCCTTCTTGATAGCCTTAAAAGAGGCACTTTTGGCTAAGCGAGCAGAGGCCCGTGTGTCATTCGAAGAGGATGTATGGGCCTCTCGGGCATGTGAATCGTGGACTTTCCTTAAGTCAGACAGGGTATCTGACCACCAAGGCTTCAATCTTGTGAAGGGATTTTTCATTGATGGGTGTCTGGCCAGGACTAACCTTATCATGCCAAGGTTGATGTCGAGCCACGTACTAAGTACTCGCTGAGTTGGGAGGGGTGGAGGTGACGGGATCGTGAGGGAGCCGAGTTCTTCCAGGACCTTGGTCCAGTCGGTATCTTGCCAATATGGTGTAAGCTGGGGTGGGGGAAAACAATTGGAGATGTCAACGTTATGGATATCGGGACATGATCCAACTCGGTAGACTGGCGAGATGCGTCCTATGTTTCCACAAAAGGTACCAGGTGCTGGTTGGCGAAGGCCAAATCAAGCACAGAGGGCACATGGTCTTGGCCTAGTGAGAATCAAGAGAATACTTCGGGAGTATTCAGGAGGAAAAAGCAGTGTTCCTGCGATAGTTCTGCAAATGGAGCGGATATACGGATCTCCCTTTTCCGTAGAGGCCAGTCGGGATCCCATAGGGGGTTGTGGATATTGAAATCGCCCACCACGAGGGTGGGGAAGTCGAGATCAAGGTAAGCTTCCTCTAGGGAAACAGAGTGGTAGAGCGGCGATGTCATCCAAAGGGAATAAAGGTTGACCAGACGAAACATCTCATAGGAGGAGTCAAACAAACCAGATAAGGTGTAGCCATCCACTGCCATCAGGGCAGGGTTGTCGAAAAACACAGGAACCAAAGAAACAATATGAAAAAAGGAGCATAATGCAAACACTGCCACCCGCGGCTTCTCCTCGAGCGCTATTGGGGGAGAAATGGACTTAATGCCTGCAAACTGTAGGAGTTTTCCATGAAAGAAAGGAGGGTCTTAAAGGGCAACAAGCACAGGAGGCGAGGGCAAAGTAACCAAGACATTAAAGAGTGAGAGAAACACATTCCAGCTACCCATGCAGTTGTATTGAACGAGGGAAAAAGAGCTAGCGCTCTGCAGAGGAGTAGTAGAAACCGAGGAAGGAGGGGGAGTAGAGCGGGCACCGTGCATTAACAGGACTAACCCGCTGGTGGTTTGGGGACTGGGGTGGAGTGACATCCTCCTGGGTACGGGAGGGGTCAGCTCCGTGGGGGTGTGATGGGGTGCTGGGGAAGTGGAAGACGCTTCTGGATCTTCTGAAAGGGGTCGAGAAAGGGAGGTTGGGGGGGAGGCTCTGGTGGCAAGGCCATCTCCCAAGTCCACAGAAGGAGCAAGGTTCTGGGGCCAAAGCGGTCTGGTGGAAGGACCCTCTCCTCCATCGTCCTGTGTATCCATTTCTTCTTCCCCAGCGGGAGGGGACTCGGAGGGGGGCAGGAGAGGCGGCTTTGGTCGTTGGGTGCACGACTGCTATACTGGAGGTCCTTTTTTTAGTTTTTTTTTTATAATCATGTATTCATTGTTTAGGTACAAGAACTTGCATGGAGTGGTAGCTATGGTGTAAACAAAACTTTAATCCCAAAACAAACAAAACCAAAGAAACCAAACTAGTTCCTCCAATAAGTGTGAACAACCTATATCACAAAGCGCATAAACCGCTAACTATAAAGGGAAATATTGAAACTAAACATGAAAAAATCCTATTTTTTATGCCAAGGAAAGCAAAAATGGTGTACTTTCACACCACAGTTTAGGACAAGGATGAGGAGCTGAGTAAGGAAGTACAACTCCCGACAGGTCGGGCCCCAGATGAGGGATCTCTGAGTGCAGACATGTCTGGGGGGAAGCCGACTGAAGTGGTGGAGATATAGGTGGATAGGCCGTGAAGCAGTTCCGGCGATGTCCAGATGGGTTCTCCTTCATCC
Organism: Tuber melanosporum; assembly: GCF_000151645.1. Taxonomy (NCBI): domain Eukaryota; kingdom Fungi; phylum Ascomycota; class Pezizomycetes; order Pezizales; family Tuberaceae; genus Tuber; species Tuber melanosporum. Next base: position 11,453 of record NW_003298770.1, read on the forward strand.
AGGTACTCGACTCCCGAGAGGTGGGTGTCTCTGGCTCTGTTATGCGAGGGTCATTAGAGAATGGCGTGGTGGAAAGACTCAGGCTCCTCCTCGCAGTAGGGGTACGTGTCGAGGGCATCCGTGTCTCTCCAGGAGTGGTGGCCGGCCAGGTAGTTCTTTCCAGACCTCATCTGGTGGATTCTGCCCGCTATGAATTTCCCCAAACCCATGAAGGGGTGTGGAGACAGAGTGGGCGAGTAGATGTATCGGGGCGGTGGTGGGTATTGTTTGGGCCATACGTTTAGGAGGAATTGATGGCAGCCTTTCTTGAGGGGTGAAAAAGAAGGGTTGCCAGGGGCTGCAGGGGGCAGGAGCTCAGGGAGGAGGGCAGGTGATGCTGGGGGGACATGAGTGAGATGACGGACAAGCTTGTACACATGGTAGACTATTGTATCAAGCTGAAGATGCCTGCTTACCGAAGGAGATGGCTCGCGGGTTTTCCAATTAAGGGGCCTGTAGCCCGGTGTAAGCCCAACCAGCAAGATGTGGTGGTCCTCTGTGGAGCGGTAACAAGAGGTTGTAGGGAAGGAACAGTGCAGCCGTGCAGTGGCTGGATTTCTTTCCTGGGCGAGGCACACCATCATGAGCGCCACCAGGTGTTGACGGTGTTCAATAAGGGATTGTATCGGGGGAAGGGCTGACTCGCAGGGGAGGATACGGGTACTGGTCACAGAGAAGCAGTTGGTGACCCTTTGCTAGACCTGTCTCCAAAAGACAGCAAGCTGGTCGGTCATGGTTGCAGATGGTGAGAAGAGATCTGCACCCAAGAGGAGTATGGATGCGAGGAGTCAGGACGCTATCCTGTGGCAGAGGAAGGGGGCAAGCCTCTTACCTGGGCCCGATAGCCTCTTAAGCATGGAGAATGCACCCTGGGCAAGTTCAAGATGTTTTGAGAAGTGGGTGTTGATAGCACACTAGAGAGAACAAGAGGTCGGCTCAAACCAGTGGCCAAGCCAATGGACCACCCCCGAGGGGCAGAAACGGAGTCCATCAATAACAATTGGGAGAGTGGATGCGAGGTCTCTTTGCCTGGGCGTCCTCCAATGCTTGAGTTCAGTTTTAGGTACGGAGAAGGAGACCCCAAGACACCTACCCATTTGAGTCAACATTTTGACTAGATGTTGGAGGTACTGGACATTCCTCCTATAGGAGTTGGAGGCAACAGTCACCACGAAGTCATCCACATAGGATAGGATTAACCCACACGGTACCAGAACATGGTGGGATAAGACATAGATCATAGGGCGAGACGTCATCGATCCTACCGGGACCGCTCGC
>NW_003298770.1:12799-66374 GCF_000151645.1 Tuber melanosporum
AAGCACGCTAGCACAAGGCTAGATTCAGAAACAGGATCAGGTCGTTTGGGGAGACATTGTTAAAGCCTCCCTTGATGTCAAGGAACAGGGTAGACACAACCAACTGGAGCCATTACAGCGTTTGAACTTCGTGAGCCAGAGTCGCGCAGGTATCGAAAGTGCTAAGTCCCGGAAGGGAGCCGCATCGATGGGGGTGGAGGAGGCCAAGGGACCTAGCCAGGGGTGGGAGGCGATTTGCGATTATTCTTTCCATGATCTTGGAGACTGTTTCAAGGAGGACAATTATTCTGAAGGAAGCAGGTGTGTCGTAGGAGGGTTTGCCTGATTTGTCCAGGACCAGACCATTTGCCATCTTGAGCGATGCTGGGTGGAAACTGAATGAGACCAGCGGAGAGAGTAGCTCAACCAGCTGAGAGGGACCGGATGCATTATCCTTTCTGTAAACAGTGTATGGAAAAAGGGTGGGACCAGGGGCCGAGGAGGACGAGGACTTGCTGAGAGCCACTGCTATCTCATTCTCCAGTAGGGAGGTTGTGTCTTTGAAGGCCCAGAGAATAGGTGGGAAGAACCCGGGGGGCCTAGGTGGGAATAAGTGGGAAAGCAGGACGTCGTTCATCTCTATGGGTGAGGTTACCTGTGGAAGAGATAGGAAACGCTTGGGGGGTTTTCTGAAGGTGAACCTTTTGGCCGTCTACATGTTTTGGAGGTTAGCACACTCAAGGAAATGTGCATAGTACTCCTTCTTAGCCTTCTTGATTGCCTTAATATATGCATTTTTGGCCAAGCGAGCAGAGGACTGAGTGTTATTTGAATGGGATGTACATGCCTCTCGGGCACGGGAATAGTGGACTTTCCTTAAGTGAGACAAGGTGTCGGACCACCAAGGCTTTGATCTTGTAGAGGGCTTTTTATTGGTGTATGTCTGGCGAGGACTAACCTTATCCTGTCAAGGTTGATGTCGAGCCACGTGCTAAGTGCTTTCTGAGTTGAGAGGGGTGGAGATGGCGGAATCGTGAGAGAGCTGAGGTCCTCCATGACCTTGGTCCAGTCAGTTGCCTTCCAATATGGTGTGAGCTGAGGGGTGGAGAGAAGTGAAGATGTTAGTGTTATGGATATCGGGACGTGATCCGACCCTGTAAACTGGAGAGACACGTCCCATGTTTCCTCAAAGGGCGCAAGGTGCTGATTGGCGAAGGCCAAGTCAAGCACATATACTGGAGGTCATTTTTTTCTTTTTTTTTTTGTTACAATCATGTATTCATTGTTTAGGTACAAGAACTCACATGCAGCGGTAGTCATGGCGTAAAGAAAACCTTAACCACAAAACAAACAAAAACAAAAGAAACTAAACTAGTACCTCCAATAAGTGCGAACGACCCATATCGCAAAGCACATAAACAGCTAGCTATAAAGGGAAACTTTCAAACTAAACATAAAGAAATCCTACAGGCAAGGAAATCAAAAAAGTGTACTTTCACTTCACGGCTTAGGCCTAGGACGAGGAGCTGAGTGAGGAAGTGGGACTCCCGACAGGTCGGTCCCACGAGGAGGGATCTCTGAGTGCAGGCTTGTCTGGGAGGAAGCCGACAGAAGTGGCGGAGATGTAGACAGATACGGAGGGAAGCAGTTCAGGCCATGTCCAGATGCATTCCACTTTGTCCTGGCACTCAACTCCCGGGAGGTGGGTGTCTCTGGCTCTGTTATACAAGGGGCATTAGAGAATGGCGTGGTGAAAAGACTCAGGCTCCTTCTCGTGGTAGGGGCACGTGTTGATGGCATCTGGGTCTCTCTACAAGTAGTGGCAAGCCAGGTCGCTCTTTCCTGACCTCATCTGGAGCATTCTGCCTGCTATGAATTTCTCCAAACCCATGAAGGAGTGGGGCGACAGAGTGGGCGAGTAGACATATTGAGGTCGTGGTGGATATTGTTTGGTTCATACATTTAGGAGGAACTGACGGAAGCCTTTCTTGAGGGCTTGAAAAAAAGGGTCGCCAGGAGAGGCAGGGGGCAGAGGCTCAGGGAGGAGGGCAGGTGATACTGGTGGGACCCAAGAAAGATGACCGACCAGCTTGCCCAAACGGTGGGCTATTGCATTAAGTGGGAGATGCCTCCTTACCGGAGGGGATGGCTCGCGGGTTTTCCAATTTAGGTGCCTGTAGCCCGGCGTAAACCCAACTTTCAAGGCGCAGTGGTCCTCTGGGGAGTGGTAACAAGAGGGTGTAGAGAAGGAACAGTGCAGCCATGCAGTGGCCAGATTTCTTTTCGGGGGGAGGCACACCATCCTCAGCGCCACAAGGCATTAACGGTGTTCAATAAGGCATTGTATCGGTGGAAGGGCCGACTTGCAAGGGAGGATACTGGTAGGGGTTTCGGAGAAGGAGTTGGTGACCCATTGCTGGACCTGTCTCCCAAAGACAGCAAGCCGGTCTGTCATGGTTGCAGAAGGTGAGAAGAGATCTACACCGACGAGGAGTATGAGTATGAGGAGGGAGGACTCTAGCCTGTGGCAGAGGAAGGGGGCGAGCCCCTTACCTGGACCCAATAGCCTCTTAAGTGTGGAGAAGGCACCCTGGGCAAGTGCAAGACGTTTCGAGAAGTGGCTGTTGGTAGCCCACCGGAGAGAACAATAGGCTGGCTTAAACCAGTGGCCGAGCCAACTGACCAACCCAGATGGGCGGAAAAGGAGTCCATTAATAACTATTGGGAGAGTGGATGCGAGGTCCCATTGTCTGGGCATCCTCCAGTGCATGAGTTCAGTTTTGAGTACAGAGAAGGAGACCCCAAGACACCGACCCCTTTGAGTCAACATTTTGACTAGATGTTGGAGGTGCTGGACATTCCTCCTGTAGGAGTCAGAGGCAACAATTACCGCGAAGTCGTCTACATAGGACAGGATTAACTCACGTGGTATTGGAACGTGGAGGGACGAGACATGGATGACAAACAAAAGAGGTGATATTGGTGAGCCTTGTGGAGTTCCAACCTGAACCGGTTTGAAAACCCTAGGGGATTCCTGGAAAACGAGATGGCATTGCCTCTATGTCAAGCAGGACCTAACTCAGGAGCAGAGGTATAGAGGTAAGCCCTTTGAACGCAGCATATGGAAGAGGTCGTTAGGGGAGACATTGTCAAAGCCTCAATTGATATTAATGAACTAGGTTGATGTAACCAACTGGGGCCCTTGCAGCGTTTGAACTTCGTAAGCCAGAGTCGCACAGGTATCGAAAGTGCTAAGCCCCGGAAGGGAGCCGCATTGATGGAGGTGGAGCAGGCCCAGTGACCTAGCCAGGGGTGAGAGGCGATTTGCAATTATCCTCTCTATGATCTAGGAGACCGTTTCAAGGAGGACAATTATTCTGAAGGAAGCAGGTATGTCATAGGAGTGTTTGCCTGGTTTGTCCCGGACTACACCATTCACCATCTTGCACGATGCTGAGTGGAAACCGAACGAGACTAGCAGAGAGAGTAGCTCAACCAGCATAGAGGAACGGGATATATTAACTTTCTTCCAAACAGAGTATGGAAAAAGGTCGGGACCAGGGGCCGAGGAGGACGAGGACTTGCTGAGAGCCACTGCTATCCTATTCTCCAGCAGGGGGGGTGTGTCTTTCAAGGCCCTGAGAATAGGTGGGCAGAACGCGGGTGGCCTAGGAGGGAAGAAGTGGAAAAGCTGGGTGTCGTTCAGCTCTATGGGTGAGGTTGCCTGTGGAAGGGACGGGAAACGCTCTGGAGGTTTTCTGAAGGTAAACCTGTTGGCCATCCACACGTTTTGGGGGGTAGCACTCTCAAGGAGACGTGCCCAGTGCTCCTTCTTAGCCTTCTTAATAGCCTTGAAATAGGCATTTTTAGCCAAGTGAGCAGAGGCCCGAGTGTTATTTGAAGGAGATGATAAGGCCTCTCGGGCATGGGAATGGTGGACTTTCCTCAAGTGAGACAAGGTGTCGGCCCACCAAGGCTTTGATCTTGTGGAGGGCTTTTTCATTGGTGTATGTCTTGTAAAGACTAACCATATCCTGCCAAGGTTGATATTGAGCCATGTGCTAAGTATCTGCTAAGTTGGGAGGGGTGGTGTTGGCGGGATCGTGAGGGAGCCGAGGTCCTCCATGACCTTGGTCCAGTCAGTAGCCTTCCAATGCGGTGTGAGCTGGGGGGGGGAGGGAAGTGGAGAAGTCAGTTTTATGGATATCGGGACGTGATCCGACCGTCTAGACTGGAGAGATGCGTTCTATGTTTCACCAAAGGGCTCGAGGTGCTGGTTGGCGAAGACCAAGTCAAGCACGAACGGCGCATAGTCTTGGCCTAGTGAGAATCGAGTAAACACTCTGGGAGTGTTCAAGAGGGAGAAACATCTTTCTTGCGACAGTTTTGCATATGGAGTGGAGGTTCAGATCTCCCCTTTCCTAACATGCCAGTCGGGATCCCATTGTGGGTGGTGGATCTTGAAATCGCCGACCACAATGGTGGGGAAGTCAAGATCAGGGTAAGCTTCCTCTGGGTAAACAGAACGGTAGAGCGACGATGTCGTCCAAAGGGAATAAAAGTTGACTAGATGAAACTTCTCATGGGAGCAGTCAAACAAACCTGACGGGGTATAGACATCCACTGCCATCAGGGCAGGGTTGTCAAAAAACATAGGAACCAAATAAACAATATCAAAAAAGGAGCTAAGTGCAAACACCGCCACCTATGGCTTTTCTCCAAGTGCCATTGGGAGGTAAAAGGACTTAAAGCCAGCGAACTGCGGGAGTTTTCCATGAAAGAAAGGAGGGTCTTGAAGGGTAACAAGCACAGGTGGGGAGGGTAAAGTGACTAAAGCATTAAAGAGTAAGAGAAACACATTCCAGCTACCCATACAGTTGTGTTGAATGAGGGAAAAAGAGCAAGTACTCTGCGGAGGAGTAGTAGAAACCAGGAAAGGAGCGGGAGTAGAGCGGTTGTTGCACATTTATGGGATGAACCTGCAGGTGGTTTGGAGACTGGGATGGCAGTGACATCCTCCTGGGTGCGGGAGGGGTCAGTTTCTTGCGGGCGTGATGGGGATATACTGGAGGTCCTTTTTTTTATTTTTTATTTTTTATCATGTATTCATTGTTTAGGTACAAGAACTCGCATGTAGCGGTAGCTATGGCGCAAACACAAACTTAATCCCAAGTCAAACCAAAACAAAAGAAACCAAACCAGTGCCTCCAACAAGTGCGAACAACCCAAATCGCAAAATGCATAAACAGCTAACTATAAAGGGAAAGTTTCAAATCAAAGCTTAACGAAATCCTACATGCAGGGAAACCAACCAAGTGTACTTTTCACTCTGCGGCTCAAACTGAGGGCGATTGGCCGAGTGGGGAAGTGGGGCGCCCGATGTGTTGGGCTCCAGAGGAGTGATATCTGAACGCAGGCATGACTGGGGGGAAGCCGACCAAAGTGGTGGAGATGTAGGCAGATAAGCTGTGAAGCAGTTCCGGGGATGTCCAGATGGGTTCCCCTTCGTCCAGGCACTCGACCCCTGCGAGGTGGGCGTCTCTGGCTCTGTTGTGGTAGGAGCAGATGAGAATGGCGTGGTGGAAACACTCAGGCTCCTCCTTGCAGTAGGGGCACTTGTCCAGGGCATCCTGGCCTCTCCAGGAGTGGTGGCCGGCTAGGTAGCTCTTTCCTGACCTCATCTGGTGGATTCTACCCGCTATGAATGTCCCCAATCCCATGAAGGAGTGGGGCGACAGCGAGGGCGAGTAGGCGTATCGGGGTGGTGGGGGCTAGTATTTGGACCACATGTTTTGGAGGAACTGACGGCAACCTCTCTTGTAGGCCTGGAACAGGGGGTTGCCAGGGGCCACGGGGGGCAGGCGCTCTGGGATGAGGGCAGGTGATGCTGGAGGAATATGAGAGAGATGACCAACAAGCTTGCCCACATGGTGGACAATTGCATCAAGTGGGAGATACCTCTGTACCGGAGGTGATAGCTTGGACTTCCAATTCAGGGGCCTGTAGCCCGGGATAAGCCCCACCATCAAGGCGAGGTGGTCTTCTGGGGAGCAGAAATAAGAGGTTGCATGGAAGGAGCAGTGCAGTCGTGCTGTGGCTGGATTTCTTTCTGGGGGGAGGCAAACTATCCTCAGCGCTGCAAGTCGTTGACGGTGTTCAATAAGGCATTGTATCGGTGGAAGGGCCGACTCGCGGGGGAGGATGCCGCTAGGTGTCCCTGAGAAACAGTTGGTGACCCATGGCTAGACCTGTCTCCAAAAGACAGCAAGGCGGTCTGTCATGGTGGCCAAGGGTGAGAACAGATCTGTACCAAAGAGGAGAATAGGTACTGTAACCGGTACGGGTACTCGGTTATTGGTTTTGTTTTATGTTTTGTTTCAAGTATCGCTTTGATACTTGGTTTGTTTTAAGTATCGTTTGATACTTGGTTTTGTTTTATGTTTTGTTTCAAGTATCGCTTTGATACTTGGTTTGTTTTAAGTATCGTTTGATACTTGGTTTTGTTTTATGTTTTGTTTTAAGTATTGCTTTGATACTTAAGAAGTTTTACCAAAGTGTATCGCTTGATACCTTTGATTAGTTTTGTTCATGCTAGACATGAACAGATTTGTGTATTTAAAGACCGCCTGTTTCTACGATAGAAAAGGCAGACTTCGACAGACAGTATTTCAATATACTTGGTTGAACGGTTACTTCTTTGTTCCTCAGTACACCCTCGAAGCCTCCTTTAGTTCTCAGCTCTCGCCTCCTCTCCGGAAGAGCAGGCCACCTGCCAACTATCGTACCTTTACCGATAACGTGATTAGCACCTTGCGAATACGTTACATTTTTTTAACCTCAGCAAGTAGTTAAGAACCTGTCACCCGGATTTAGGCCTGATCAACCTATCGATATCCACCTCAGAACGCTAGCGCAGAGAAGCGGCAGAATCACAGCACATTCGGCTTCATCTCAAACCCAAGATAGAGTCTTTGATGACCAGGAGTGGGAAGCAAATCCCCAAGCAAGATCTTACAAGAAAGAAACAACCCCGGAGCTCTGCCAAAGAGCCGGGCGATCCTGCAAACACGGAAGACACACAACCTCCAGGAGAATTCCCTTCTACTCCAGCAAAGCCTTCCTTTGAACCTCCAAACGACCCCGAATCTAGTAGCGAATCAGATATGGCTAGCACAGGAGGAGGGCCTTCTGGAGGAGGGAAATCTCGGGCAAGGCCTGAAGAAGAGCAGGCCCCCGCAGCATTTGAACCCCCTAAGTTTAAACTCCACCTCCCAGCAAAGTTCACAGGAGAAGGAAAAGACCTCAAACCTGAAGCCTTTGAACGATGGGCAACAGAACTCTCACACTTCCTACTCTTACAAGGAAAAGATGTGGAAGACCCTACAACCGGACTTATCCTTGGATCATTCTGTGAAGGAAAGGCAACCGACGCATACCACCAATGCTATAAGGATTTCGGCGGGAATGTAAGATTAAGAGGATCTACAGTTCTCGATTACCTGAAAGGACGATTCCAATCCTCTATAACCAACGACCTCCTATACAACAAATTCAACCAGCTCTAGCAAGTTAACGGAACACATGTCAAGCGAATCACCGATGTGGCTACGGACCTAATAATGTATAAGGACCGGATGGAGAGAGGAAGTATCTCCAAATACATCCTGAAGCGACGATTCTACGACACCATGTACCCTACCCTCCGGCGACAAGTAGAACAACTCGAGGAAGATGGCGATGATATTGCAGTAATAATTGCAAGCGCAGAACGAAAGGACGCCATTCTCCATGAGACCAAGGCCTACAAAACACAGATATCCTCTAATAGGAACAGCCAGCCACGACATAAAGCCTCCAGCAACTCTGAAGACGATACCCCATGGGTTTTCAAGAAGAAAACAAAATCCTCCAAAGAATCGAGACAGCAAAAAGGAGAATGTTTTGAATGTGGAAAAACAGGGCACATGGCAAAGAACTGTCCTATAAAGAAAGGAAAAGGAAAGGCAATTAAGCAAGAGGTGTCGGCCAACAATGTTGAAAGCGATAACACCCAATCCAGTGAATATGAAGAAATCCATATCGGATATATCGATGTGGAATGCAACAGTGTTCGACCTCCGGCTACATTCAAAGCACACACCGCTCTGGAATGTACTATCCTGATCAATGGCAAAAGGGCACGAGTCCTATTCGACACTGGCGCAATCGGAAGAGATATGATCAGTAATGCCTTTGTCTCTGTCCATGGACTCCCTACTCGAGACCTTAACCAACCCATACCAGTCAATATGGCAGTAAAGGGATCACGATCCACAAGCCATAAAACCTGCAGTGCGACCATTCGACTTGGTTCTGCAGTCCTACCCCCCCAGGAAATGCTGGTTGGGAATTTAGCCAAATACGATGCCCTAATAGGCATGCCATTCCTGAATCGCCACAAAGCTATAATCAGGTGTGGGGAATCAACTATCGATTTCGCAGAACAGAAGGTTAGAGTCTCATGCAAGCCAACAAGCGGAGAATACCGCGCCGCAGTCTGTGAAGCAACTGCCCTACTACTATTGGATGAGAACTCTGATGTTTTCCCTGATCAAATACCCGAAGAACTACCGCCTATGAGTGAGGTGAATCACCACATCCGCCTCCGAGACCCCTCTAATCTCAAGAACCAACTCACCTACTCTATTTCTGACGCATAGAAAAGTCCACTTTGTGATTGGATCAACCAACAACAAAGAAGAGGAGTCATCTACCGGGCAGAAGCACCAGGTGCCGCTCCTAGGTTTGTTCAACTGAAAGCAGATGGCAAAAGAATCCGCCCCTTGGTTGACCTTAAGCTACGGAACGAAAACACAGTTATGGACAGCTCCGCTATCCCAAACCAAACCCAGATTCTAAATGCAGTTGGACAAGCAAGATTCCGAAGTAAGATTGACCTAAGCGATGCCTACTTCCAAACAAGGTTAGACCCAGAAAGCGAACGCTACAACTGTTTCAAAACGCCCTTCGGAAGTTTCATTAGCCGAGTTATGATACAAGGTGATATGAATGCGCCCGCCACCTTTATGTAAATTATGGAAAACCTCCTAAGCGAATACCTCCACCATTTTTTTTGGGTCTACATTGATGATATTCTCATCTTCTCGAACACCGAAATAGAACATGCCTACCATATAGGGTTGGTTTGTACCAAATTAAGGGAAGCTAAATTCTACGCTAGCAGAAACAAATCAATTCTGTTTGCCGATAAACTCGATATCCTAGGACATGTTATAGATGATGAAGGAATACACGCCGCTCCTGGAAAAATAGCCTGTTTAACGGAATGGTCAACACCCCGGAATCAAAAGGAACTCATGCGATTCCTAGGACTAGTCAACTATGTTTCCCAGTTCCTCCCACACCACGCTACTGTGACAGCACCACTCACAGACCTTACCGGCAATGCAGAATTTGTCTGGACCCACACTCATAACCAAGCCTTTACCAACATCAAGGAATTGATTAAAAAACTCCAACGTTATTCAACCTATCGACTATAGTAAACCAGAACCGATATGGCTGGTTACTAATGCATCGGATATTGGAGTTGAAGCATGGGTTGGGCAAGGGGCCTCCCATGAAACGGCAAGGGCGGCGGCATTACACAGCAGGAAGTTCACTAACTCACTGATGAACTATGGAACAACAGACAAGGAAGCCCTTGCTGTGATTGATGCTCTCGCTGCTTTCAACCACATTCTCATGGGCAATACCTTCACTATTGTTACTGACCACTAACCTCTCACTAATCTTAAAACAGAAAGGATACCTGGAAGAAGAAGAACAAGATGGATAGGCGAAATCAGCAAATACGATGCAAAAATTATCTACACCCCTGGAAGAACGAACTATTTAGCTGATGCTCTCTCCCGCCTACATGAGAATCAAGACATCGCAGACCCCCCTCTCATTCACGACCACACAAGACAAAGCGAGGACAGCCCTGACGACACATCCTATGAACAAGAACCATCGATAGCTACCACCAGCTCTGCCGCTCCCTCCAATCCTTTCTCTTACACCATGTACAGTGCTGCCGGAACAGAACGAGGAAAGGACATTGATGAAGAATGGAAAGACAATTGCACGCTCCGCAGCACACCTCCTCACGAAGTTGAACAAAGCAGACTGCACTGGTCCCACTGTTATTACGACACCTGCCCTTTTCATCAGACTGAGATCAAGTTCGGCAACAGATACCAGCAACCGTACTATATGCCTGCTGACGATTCCAAAGATACCAGCTTCGACACCGTAGAAGGAGCAGAAGAGATGATCAATGAAGATGAATTGACCCAACCTTCTCATACCCTTAATCCTGTTCTAACACGATACCAAGGTCTTGAAGAACTCGAACATGCAGCAGCCTACGTGGATGCAATATCCTATTTACACCCCCTACAGTCAGCCCCGCCATCCTCTCCTCCCATAATCGATTCACGACCACTATATGGTGGATCCTTACAAGTATATAACAATGAAACCATTGTCTCGGTCATACCCCCTACTATTCCCGAGCATCGGCGTCAACTCTATGAAACCTTTGAGGAAGAGGAAGCCCCTATTGAACCAACAAGAGGATCCCTAATCGAGGATGAACGAGATGTTAGATCGACCACAGAAGAATTAACCTCCTCTTTCCGAAGCCAAATGATAGCAGGATATCGCCATGACCCGATTTACTTCAAAGCCATGGATAGCTCCTGGCATGGAGACCTCGCCCCCTACAACATATCCAACAGAATGGTCTTTACCAGCACCCGTTACGGTGAACATAGTCTATACATACCAAAAGGCCATATGTTCAATGGAATGACTTTTAGAGAATATGTCATATCCGAAATTCACAACAAAGGACACCACAGTGCGGACCGCAACCTTCAATATGCCTCAGAATATGTTTACTGGCCTGAAATGCGAAAGGACTTCCGCGATTTTGTCAAACAATGTGAACTCTGCCAGGCAAATAAGGAGCGAACACAACTACCTGAAGGAAAAGCACAGACCCTCCAACTACCATGTGAAATATTCGAATCATATGCCATCGATTTTGCAGGACCATTCAATAAATCCGCTGGATATGACACCATCTTGGTAGCTGTGGACCAATTCTCTGGATACACATGGCTCATACCAATGAAGCTTACCGATTCCTCTAAAGACACCTGGAATAACCTCCAATGATACCTGTTTACCCCCCATGGGTACCCCTTATCTATTGTCATTGATGCTGATCCCCGCTTTACCGCCAGATTCTGGAAGCAAACCTTGACCTCTCTCGGAATAAACCACATTATGGCTGCCCCTGGACATCATGAGACAAATGGCCAAGCAGAAAGAAAGATTTGCGAAGTTAAGACCGGAATTAGGAATATGATCAATGAACGACAAACCAACTGGGAACCAGCCCTTGTTGAGCTCGCTGCATATATCAACGCCGGATTTTCAGATACCTTGGGGATGTCACCATACAAGGCAGTCTTTGGCCATCAATACCCCCTCCTACCTACAACACTATTTAAGAACTCCTCGGTCCCTGCCTCTGACGACCATCTAAACCGCCACCAAGCAATTCGGAACGATGCCTTCCAAGCTGTTAAGGCTGCCCGATTCCGAAGCACCACTACTGCCCAGAAACGACGACGCAAACATATCCCCATCTCACCAGGAGACATGCTCATGGTACATGGTAACATGTTCATTACCAATGTTGGACGCAGCAAGAAACTGCAACCCCGATGGCGCGGACCCTTCAAAGTCTTATCCTTTGACGAGCACACAGAGAACTACACTGTCCAGATGGATGGACGCATGTATCGCCGCAATACTGCAGTCTTTCACGCCTCAGCTGTCAAGCGATTCCATCCAAATGACAACTCCAAGTTTCCTGGAAGAACCCACTCTCGGCCTGCACCTATCATCATCGATAAGAAGGATGAATGGGAAGTTGAAGAAATCCGAGACCACCGCCTTTGGCATGGAAATGATCAGTTCCTAGTCAAGTGGAAAGGATATCCGACGAGCGAAAACAGTTGGGAACCACTAGAGGGACTAGAGCACGCTATGGATATGGTGAACGAATGGTGGAAAGACAACATGCCAAATGAATCCCTCCCCCCAACAATCAATTATATCACCATGTGCTGGACACCTACAATGCCAGAAACAGAGCGATGGCACGCAGAACTCGAAGCTAGAGATGGACTTTGGGCACCACACTTTGAGTCGGAGTTTGAAAGCAGTGATGAGGAGAATCAAGCTATGGAGCAGGCTCTCAACAACTTTATCTAGTCACCAATCACCATCTGAATACCATAACGATGTCAAACTATGTGGAGCTCAATGTGAGGCTGCGACAACAGATTATTGGCCTGTTGTTGAACCGCGATGCTATCCAACTTGAAGACTATTTCGAAATCCTCTGGATAGATTACTGCCCTGATTGCGATCACGCTTGGGTTGATGTACAGTGCGAATCTGGTATTCGTGACTACTGTGATTTAGATTTCTTCGAGTCTAAGTGTTTCCTTAGAGTTTCCTCTTGTCCCTGGTATGACATTTACGATGAAGAGTTTTTAGCGGAAACTGAAGCCATGAGTTTCTCAGAATCCGCTTTTGATGATTATTAGGTTTTTGTTTGTTTAAACAGTTGTTTTGTTTTGGGGAATGTAACCGGTACGGGTACACGGTTATTGGTTTTGTTTTATGTTTTGTTTCAAGTATCGCTTTGATACTTGGTTTGTTTTAAGTATCGTTTGATACTTGGTTTTGTTTTATGTTTTGTTTCAAGTATCGCTTTGATACTTGGTTTGTTTTAAGTATCGTTTGATACTTGGTTTTGTTTTATGTTTTGTTTTAAGTATTGCTTTGATACTTAAGAAGTTTTACCAAAGTGTATCGCTTGATACCTTTGATTAGTTTTGTTCATGCTAGACATGAACAGATTTGTGTATTTAAAGACCGCCTGTTTCTACGATAGAAAAGGCAGACTTCGACAGACAGTATTTCAATATACTTGGTTGAACGGTTACTTCTTTGTTCCTCAGTACACCCTCGAAGCCTCCTTTAGTTCTCAGCTCTCGCCTCCTCTCCGGAAGAGCAGGCCACCTGCCAACTATCGTACCTTTACTGATAACGTGATTAGCACCTTGCAAACACGTTACAGGTACAAGGAGGGAGGATGCAAGCCTGTGGCACAGGAAGGGGGTGAGCCCCTTACTGGGACCCGACAGCCTTTTAAGTATGGAGAAGGCACCCTGGGCAAGTGCAAGACATTTCGAGAAGTGGGTGTTGGTAGCCCAGCAGAGGGAGCAAGAGGCAGGTATAAAGCAATAGCCAAGCCAACGGACCACCCCTGAGGAGCGAAAAAGGAGTCCATCAATACCGATGTGGAGATTAGATGCGAGGTCCCTTTGTCTGGGCGTCCTCCAGTGCATGAGTTCAGTTTTGGGTACAGAGAAGGAAACCTCAAGACGCCTGCCCCTTTAAGTCAACATCTTAACTAGATGTTGGAGGCGCTGGACATTCCTCCTGTAGGATTTGGAGGTAACAGTCACTGCGAAGTGGTCCACATAGGACAGGATCAACCCACGTGGTACCAGAAAGTGGAGGGACGAGACATAGATGACAAACAGAAGAGGTGATATAGGTGAGCCTTGTGGGGTGCCAACCTGAACTGGTTTGAACACTCTGGGTAATCCCTGGAAGGCAAGATGGCACTGCCTTCCTGTCAAGAAGGACCTAACCCAAGAGCAGAGGTATGGAGGTATGCCTGTTTTTTTTCGTAGCATATGGAAGAGGTCGTTCGGGGAGACCTTGTCAAATCCTCCCTTAATGTCAAGGAACAAGGTGGACGCAACCAACTGGGAACATTGTAGCGTTTGAACTTGGTGAGCTAGAGTTACGTAGGCATCGAAGGTGCTAAGCCCTAGAAGGGAGCTGCATTGATGGGAGTGGAGCAGGCCAAGTGATCTAGCCAGGGGTGAGAGGTGGTTTGCGATTATCCTCTCCAGTATCTTTGAGACTGTTTCAAGGAGGACAATTATCTGGAAGGAAGCAGGGGTGTCGTAAGAGGACTTCCCTGGTTTGTCTAACACCACTCCATTTGCCATCTTAAGCGACGACAGGTGGAAACCAAAGGAGACCAGAGGAGAGCGGAGTTCAACCAGAAGAGAGGGATGGGATATATTAACCTTTTTCCGGACAAAGTATGGAAAAAGGTCGGGACTAGGGACTGAGGAGTAGGAGGCTTTGCTCAGAGCCGCTGCTATCTCTTTCTCCAACAGGTGGGGTGCATCTTTTAAGGCCTTGAGAATAGGAGGGCAGAACACGGGGGGCTTGGGAGGGAAGAAGTGAGAAAGTAGGTCGTCATTCAGCTCCATGGGTGAGGTCGCCTGTGGAAGGGACGGGAAACATTCTGGGGGTTTTCCCAGGGAGAACCTCTTGGCCGTCCACACATTTTGGGGGGTAGCACTCTCAAGGAAACGTGACCAGTGCGCCTTCTTAGCCTTCTTAATAGCCTTAAAATAGCCATTTTTGGCCAAGCGAGCAGAGGCCCGAGTGTCATTTGAAGGGGATGTATGGGCCTCTCGGGCGCAGGAATGGTGAACTTTCCTCAAGTCAGGCAAGATGTCAGACCACCACGGCTTTGATCTTATGGAGGGCTTTTTCATTGGTGTGAGTCTGGCCAGGACTAACCTTAAGCTGCCAACGTTGATGTTGAGCCACTTACTAAGTACTTACTGGGTTGGGAGGGCTGAGGGTGGTGGAATTGTGAGGGAGCCGAGGTCTTCTAGGACCTTGGTCCAGTCGGTAGCTTTCTAATGAGGTGTAAGCTGAGTGAGGAATATACTGGATGTCTTTTTTTTTTTTTTCTTTTTTTTTTTATAATCATGTATTCATTGTTTAGGTACAAGAACTCGCATGCAGCGGTAGCTATGGTATATACAAAACCTTAATCCCAAAGCAAATAAAAACAAATGAGACCAAACTATTGCCTCCAATAAGTGCGAACAACCCATATCGCATAGTGCATAGACAGCTAACTATAAAGGGAAACATTCAAACTAAACATAAAGAAATCCTACAAGCAAGGAAACCAAAAAAGTAAGCTTTCACCAACTGCTTAGGCCGACGGCTAGGAACCAAGTGAGGAAATAGGGCTCCCGACTGGTCGGGACCCTGAGGGGGGGTACCTAAGAGCAGGCATGTCCAGGCGGAAGTCAACCGAGGTTGCAGCTATGTAGGTAGATAGGAGGTGAAGCAGTTCCGGTGATATCCACATGGGTTCCCCTTCATCAAGGCACTCGACTCCCAGGAGGTGAGTATCTCTGGCTCTTTTATGCGAGGGGCATTCAAGAATGGCGTGGTGGAACGACTCATGTTCCTCCTCACAGTAGGGGCACATGTCGAGGGCATCCAGATCTCTCCATGAGCGGTGGCCTACCAGGTAGCTCTTTCCTGACCTCATCTGGTGGATCCTGCCTGCTATGAATTTCCCCAAGCCCATGAAGGGGTAAGGCGACAGAGTGGGCGCGTAGATGTATTGGGGAGGAGGTGGGTACTATTTGGTCCAAGTATTTAGGAGGAACTAACGACAGCCTCTCTTGAGGGCTGGAAAAGGAGGGTTGCCAGGGGCCCCAGGAGACAAGGACTCAGGAAGGAGGACAGGCGACGCTGGTGGGACCCGAGGAAGATGACCGGCAAGCTTGCCCACACAGTGGGCTATTGTGTCAAGTGAGAGATACCTCCTTACCGGAGGAGATGGTTCGGGGGTTTTCCAATTCAGAGGCCTGTAGTCCGGCGTAAGTCCCACCGTCAAGGCAGTGTGGTCTTCAGGGGAGTGGTAGCAAGAGGTTGTAGCGAAGGAGCAGTGCAGCCGTGCAGTTGCCAGGTTTCTTTCCAGGGTGAGGCACACCATCCTTAGCGCCGCCAGGCGCTGCCGTTGTTAAATGAGACATTGCATTGGAGGAAGGGCCGACTCACAGGGGAGGATACCGGTAGGGGCTTCGGAGAAGCAGTTAGTGATCTAACGTTGAACCTGCCTTCAAAAGACAGCAAGCCTGTCGGTCATTGTTACAGAGGGGAAAAAGAGATCTGCTCCGAAGAGGAGTCTAGGTGCAAGGAGTGATGACACTGGCCTGTGGCAAAAGAAGGGCGCGAGCCCCTTCCCGGGACCTGATAGCCTCTTAAGCAAAGAGAAGGCACCCAGGGCAAGTGCTAAACGTTTTGAGAAGTGGGTGCTGGTAGCTCACCGGAGAGAACAAGAGGCTGGATCAAAGCAGTGGCCGTACCAACCGACCACCCCGGAGGGGCGAAACTGGAGTCCATCAATAACGATTGGAAGAGTGGATGCGAGGTCCCTTTGTCTGGGCGTCCTCCAGTACATGAGTTCAGTTTTGGGTACAGAGAAGGAGACTCCAAGATGCCTACCCCTTTGAGTCAACATCTTGACTAGATGTTGGAGGCGTTGGACATTTCTCCTGTATGAGTTGGAGGCAACAGTCACTGCGAAGTAGTCCACATAGGAAAGTATTAACCCAGGCAGTACTGGAAAATGCAGGGACGAGACGTAGATAACAAACAGAAGAGGTGATATTGGCGAGCCTTGCGGCGTACCAACCTGAACCGGTTTGAAAACCCTGGACTATGCTTGAAAAACAAGATGGCATTGCCTTCCTGTCAGGAAGAATCTAACCCAGGAGTAGAGGTATGGAGGTATGCCCTTTGAACATAGTATATGAAAGAGGTTATTCAGAGAGACATTGTCAAAGCCATCCTTGATATCAAGGAACAAGGTGGATGCAACCAGCTGGGGCCATAGTAGTGTTTGAACTTCGTGAGCCAGAGTCGCGCAGGCATCGAAAGTGCTAAGCCCCGGAAGGGATCCGGATTGATGGGGGTGTAGCAGGCCCAATGACCTAGCCAAGGGTGAGAGGCGATTTGCGATTATCCTCTCCATGATTGTGGAGACCGTTTCAAGGAGGACAATTTTTCTGAGGGAAGCAGGTGTGTCGTAGATGGGTTTGCCTGGTTTGTCCAGGACTACTCCTTTCGCCATCTTGAGTAATGCTGGGTGGAATCTGAAACATACTAGCAGAGAGAATAGCTGAACTAGCAGAGAGGGACAGGCTATATTAACCTTCTTCCAGACCGAATATGGAAAAAGGTTGGGACCAGGGGCCGAGGAGGATGAGGACTTGCTGAGTGTCGCTGCTATCTCTTCTGCCATTAGGGGGTGGTGCATCTTTGAAGGCCCTGAGAATAGCTGGGCAAAATGCGGCGGGCCTGGGAGGGAAGAAGTGGGAAAGCAGGGTGTCATTTAGCTCCATGTGTGACGTTGCTTATGGGAGGGAGGGGAACCGCTCTGGAGGTTTTCTGAAGGTGAATCCTTTGGCCGTCTACACGTTTTGGGGGGTAGTACTCTCAAGGAAACATGACCAGTGCTCTTTCTTAGCCTTCTTGATAGCGTTAACATAGGCATTTTTGGCCAAGTGAGCAGAGGCTCGAGTGTTATTAGAAGGGGATGTATTGGCTTCCCTTGCGTGGGAATGGTGGACTTTTTTCAAGTCAGACAAGGTATCTGACCACCAAGGTTTTGACCTTGTTGAGGGTTTTTTCATCGGCGTATGTCGGGTGAGGACTAACCGTATCCTGCCAAGGTGGATGTCGAGCCATGTATTAAGTGTCAGCTGAGTTGGGAGGGATGGAGGTGGCGGAATCGTGAGGGAGCCAAGGTCCTCCATGACCTTGGTCCAGTTGGTAGCCTTCCAGTGCGGTGTGAGCTGGGGGGGGGAGAGAAGAGGAGATGTCAGTGTTATGGATATCGGGACGTAATCTGACCTGGTAGACTGGAGGAATGCATTCCATGTTTCTACAAAGGGCGCTAGATGCTGGTTGGCGAAGGCCAAGTCAAGCACAGATGGCGCATGGTCTTGTCCTAGTGAGAATTGAGTAAATACTACGGGAGTATTCAAGAGGGAGAAACATCTTTCTTGCG
The DNA here is from genome assembly GCF_000151645.1 of Tuber melanosporum. NCBI lineage: Eukaryota > Fungi > Ascomycota > Pezizomycetes > Pezizales > Tuberaceae > Tuber > Tuber melanosporum. Next base: position 30,819 of record NW_003298770.1, read on the forward strand.
ACATCTCTGCATATGGAGTGGAGGGTCGGATCTCCCATTTGCTAAGAGGCCAGTTGGGATCCCATTGTGGGTGATGTATATTAAAATCAGCTACTGTTAGGCGGAGACAACTTGATAGACTTCAAGATTATCTAGGCCAATCGAGATTCGTTTTTGTAGACGGAGATTGTCTATGAAGGCTCAGACTTGGCTCGTTTCGTTTATGACTACTAGGAGCGAAGTAAAGTGGGTAAGGTAAGGTAGAATCGTAAAAACAATATTATATTGTTAAGGTCTCTTCTCCGTTGCTTGATGATGTCTAAAGCTTGGGAGGCACTTCGATATTTATATTCCGTGTCTGAGTATTCGCGGACTACATCTATTTATCATACAACTTATGTACCTCTTCAATCGTAATTTCGCAACGTCGAGTTTTCTTCCTAGGTGCGAACACCTGTAGACCCTGAAAACCATCACACCCTCTTCGGTAATTACAATATTTCTTCTTAGGAAATATACTCCCTCCAATAGTAATAGTCCGATTAGCAGAGTCTTTAGACTTATGGCCTAGTTCTTAAGTCGAACTGAGTTGGTTCCAATTGTCTTCACCATTGATAAAATGATCAGTCTTATCCATGGCGATATCTGCAAAGGTGGTCGTCATTCCAACCATCATAGGTTATTTGATTTCGACCCTTTGTAACTCCATACCCAACCGATAGATTTTCTTTGGATGACTTCCTATTCACTCGCAGGAAGCTACTCCACTCGACTGGTAATTAATCCCTCCGTCGGCAACCTTTGGTTGCTCTCTGGGTAGTAGGTTTCAGTAACCATTGTAGTATCGAGAATCACACCATGACTACAACATATTCCGAAACCCAGTTGCAATACTCCGTGAAGTTCGTTGGCTTCTTTGGTAGTATCTTTTGGAGTTCTAGGCTCTTCTGATGTATGCAATTGTATCGGTCTCTAGTAGAGATCCTTTACTATTTGATACCATCTCATTGTGCGAAATCGTCCTGTTACTTAAGGCCCATGCCAAAGGTGTTATATCTTTGAAGCCTAGTAACTCTCTGAGTAGTTGATGGAATTACTCCATCCCACTTCCCAGGCCTAGCCGAAGGTCTCCTCTCATATATCCTGCGAACAGGATCCGGTCGGACAGACGGCGGCGACGTATACAGTGTTATTCTAACACCTTCAATTCTGTGGTAATGTAGTCACAGGACGCAACTGAGATTGATATAAGTGATGGCGCGCAGGCTCCGTAAGGGAGCCAGAGGAGGGTGTTGGAGACCAGAGATTCCAATTCCAAGTGGGGTTACCCTACTTAGGGTGGTCCCTAGGTATCGGGTTCTGGTATTCCTAACAGCTACCACGAGGGTGGGGAAATCGAGATCAGGATAAGCTTCCTTTGTGGAAACAGGACGGTAGAGCGATGAATTCGTCCAAAGGTGTAACGTGTTCGCAAGGTGCTAATCACGTTATCGATAATGGATACGATAGTTGGCAGGTGGCCTGCTCTTCCAGAGAGGAGGCGAGAGCTGAGAACTAAAGGAGGCTTCGAGGGCGTACTGGGGAACAAAGAAGTAACCGTTCAACCAAGTATATTGAAATACTGTCTGTCGAAGTCTGCCTTTTCCATCGTAGAAACAGGCGGTCTTTAAATACACAAATCTGTTCATGTCTAGCATGAACGAAACTAATCAAAGGTATCAATTGATACTCTTTGGTAAAACTCTTTAAGTATCAAAGCGATACTTAAAACAAAACATAAAACAAAACCAAGTATCAAACGATACTTAAAACAAACCAAGTATCAAAGCGATACTTAAAACAAAACATAAAACAAAACCAAGTATCAAACGATACTTAAAACAAACCAAGTATCAAAGCGATACTTAAAACAAAACATAAAACAAAACCAAGTATCAAACGATACTTAAAACAAACCAAGTATCAAAGCGATACTTAAAACAAAACATATAACAAAACCAAGTATCAAACGATACTTAAAACAAACCAAGTATCAAAGCGATACTTAAAACAAAACATATAACCAAGTACCCGTACCGGTTACATTCCCCAAAATAAAACAACTGTTTAATCAAACAAAAACCTAGTAATCATCAAAGGCGGATTCCGAGAAACTCATGGCTTCAGTTTCCGCCAAAAATTCTTCATCATAGGTATCACACCAAGGACAAGAGGAAACTCTAAGGAAACACTTAGACTCAAAGAAATCTAAATCACAGTAGTCACGAATACCAGATTCGTGCTGTACGTCAACCCAAGCGTGATCACAATCAGGACAGTAGTCAATCCAGAGAATTTCGAAGTAGTCTTCAAGTTGGATAGCATCGCGATTCAACAACAGTCCAACAACCTGTTGTCGCTGCCTCACATTGAGTTCCACATAGTTTGACATCGTTATGGTATTCGGATGGTGATTGGTGACTAGATAAGGTTGTCGAGGGCCTGCTCCATAGCTTGATTCTCTTCATCGCTGCTTTCAAACTCCGACTCAAAGTGTGGTGCCCAAAATCCATCTCTAGCTTCAAGTTCTGCGTGCCATCGCTCAGTTTCTGGCATTGCGGGTGTCCAGCACATGGTGATATAATTGATTGTTGGGGGGAGGGATTCGTTTGGCATGTTGTCTTTCCACCATTCGTTTACCATATCCATAGCGTGTTCTAGTCCCTCTAGTGGTTCCCAACTGTTTTCGCTCGTCGGATATCCTTTCCACTTGACTAGGAACTGATTGTTTCCATGCCAAAGGCGGTGGTCTCGGATTTCTTCAACTTCCCATTCATCTTTCTTTTCAATGATGATAGGTGCGGGTCGAGAGTGGGTTCTTCCGGGGAACTTGGAGTCGTCATTTGGGTGGAACCGTTTGACAGCAGAAGCGTGAAAGACTGCATTATTGCGGCGGTACATGCGTCCATCCATCTGGACAGTGTAGTTCTCTGTGTGCTCGTCAAAGGATATGACTTTGAAGGGTCCACGCCATCGGGGTTGCAGTTTCTTACTGCGTCCAACATTGGTAATGAACATGTTACTGTGTACCATGAGCATGTCTCCTTGTGGGATCGGGATATGTTTGCGTCGTCGTTTCTGCGCAGTAGTGGTGCTTCGGAATCGGGCAGCTTTAACAGCTTGGAAGGCATCGTTCCGAATTGCTTGGTGGCGGTTTAGGTGATCGTCAGAGGCAGGGACTGAGGAGTTCTTGAATAGTGTTGTAGGTAGGAGGGGATATTGACGGCCAAAGACTGCCTTGTATGGTGACATTCCCAAGGTATCTGAAAATCCGGCATTGATATATGCAGCGAGCTCAACAAGGGCTGGTTCCCAGTTGGTTTGTCGTTCATTGATCATGTTCCTAATTCCAGTCTTAACTTCGCGGATTTTTCGTTCTGCCTGGCCATTAGTCTCATGGTGTCCAGGGGCAGCCATAATGTGGTTTATTCCGAGGGAGGTTAAGGTTTGCTTCCAGAATCTGGCAGTAAAACGGGGATCAGCGTCACTGACAATAGATAAGGGGTACCCATGCGGGGTAAACAGGTATCGTTGGAGGTTATTCCAGGTGTCTTTGGAGGAATCGGTAACTTTCATTGGAAGGAGCCAGGTATATCCAGAAAATCGGTCCACAGCTACCAAGATGGTGTCAAATCCAGCGGATTTGTTGAATGGTCCTGCAAAATCGATTGCATATGATTCGAATATTTCACATGGTAGTTGGAGGGTCTGTGCTTTCCCTTCAGGTAGTTGTGTTCGTTCCTTATTTGCCTGGCAGAGTTCACATTGTTTGACAAAATCGCGGAAATCCTTTCGCATTTCGGGCCAGTAAACATATTCTGAGGCATATTGAAGGTTGCGGTCGGCACTATGGTGTCCTTTGTTGTGAATCTCAGATATGACATATTCTCTAATAGTCATTCCATTGAACATGTGACCTTTTGGTATGTATAGGCAATGTTCACCATAACGGGTGCTGGTGAAGACCATTCCATTAGATATGTTGTAGGGGGCGAGGTCTCCATTCCTGGAGCTATCCATGGCTTTGAAGTAAATCGGGTCATGGCGATATACTGCTATCATTTGGCTTCGGAATGAGGAGGTTAATTCTTCTGTGGTCGATCTAACATCTCGTTCATCCTCGATTAGGGATCCTCTTGTTGGTTCGATAGGGGCATCCTGTTCCTCAAAGGTTTCGTAGAGTTGACGCCGATGCTCAGGAATAGTGGGGGGTATGACCGAGACAATGGTTTCATTGTTGTATACTCGTAAGGGTCCACCATATAGTGGTCGTGAATCGATCATGGGAGGAGAGGATGGCGGGGCTGACTGTGGGGGTTGTAAGTATGACATTGCATCCACGTAGGCTGCTGCTTGTTCGAGTTCTTGAAGGCCTAGGTATCGCGTTGGGGAAGGGTTAAGGACATGAGGGTGTTGGGTTGGCTCATTTCCATCGATCCTCTCTTCTTCTCCTTCTGCGGTATCGAAGCTGGTGTCTTTGGAATCATTAGCAGGCATATAGTACGGTCGCTGGTATCTGTTGCCGAACTTGATCCCAGTTTGGTGAAAAGGGCAGGTGTCGTGATAACAGTGGGACCAGTGGGTTCTGCTTTGTTCAAGTTCGTGAGGAGGTGTGCTGCGGAGCGTGCAATTGTCTTTCCATTCTTCATCAATGTCCTTTCCTCGTTCTGTTCCGGCAGCACTGTACATGGTGTAAGAGAAAGGATTGGAGGGAGTGGCAGAGCTGGCGGTAGCCATTGACGGTTCTTGTTCATAGGAGGTCTCGTCAGGGCTGTCCTCGCTTTGTCTTGTGTGGTCGTGAACAAGGGGAGGGTTTGCAAGGTCTTGATTCTCGTCTAGGCGGGAGAGAGCATCAGCTAAATAGTTCGTTCTTCCAGGGGTATAGATGATTTTTGCATCGTATTTGCTGATCTCGCCTATCCATCTTGTTCTTCTTCTTCCCGGTATCTTTTCCGTTTTAAGATTAGTGAGCGGTTGGTGGTCAGTAACAATGGTGAAGGTATTGCCCATCAGGATGTGATTGAAAGCGGCGAGAGCATCAATCACAGCAAGGGCTTCCTTGTCTGTTGTTCCATAGTTCATCTGTGAGTTAGTGAACTTTCTACTGTGTAATGCTGCCGGCCTTGCCGTTTCATGGGAGGCCCCTTGCCCAATCCATGCTCCAACTCCAACATCCGATGCGTCAGTAATTAACCATATCGGTTCTGGTTTACTATAGTCGATAGGTTGGATAACATTGGCGTTTTTAATCAATTTCTTGATGTTGGTGAAGGCTTGGTCGTGAGTGTGGGTCCAGGCAAATTCTGCGTTGCCGGTAAGGTCTGTGAGCGGTGCTGTCACAGTGGCGTGGTGTGGGAGGAACTGGGAAATGTAGTTGACTAGTCCTAGGAATCGCATGAGTTCCTTTTGATTCTGGGGTGTTGACCATTCCGTTAAACAGGCTATTTTTCCTGGGCCTGCGTGTATTCCTTCATCATCTATAACATGTCCTAGAATATCCAGTTTATCGGCAAACAGGATTGATTTGTTTCTGCTAGCGTAGAATTTAGCTTCCCTAAGTTTGGTACAAACCAAACCTATATGGTAGGCGTGTTCTGTTGCGGTGTTTGAGAAAATGAGGATATCATCAATGTAGACCCAAACAAAATGGTGGAGGTATTCGCTTAGGAGGTTTTCCATAATTCGCATAAAGGTGGCGGGCGCATTCATATCACCTTGTAACATAACTCGGCTAATGAAACTTCCGAAGGGTGTTTTGAAACTGTTGTACCGTTCACTTTCTGGGTCTAACCTGGTTTGGAAGTAGGCATCGCTTAGATCAATCTTACTTCGGAATCTAGCCCGTCCAACTGCATTTAGGATCTGTGTTTGGTTTGGGATAGCGGAGCTGTCCATAACCGTGTTTTCATTCCGTAGTTTGAGGTCAACCAAGGGACAGATCCTCTTGCCATCTGCTTTAGGTTGAACAAACATAGGGGCGGCACCTGGGGCTTCTGCCCGGTAGATGACTCCTCTTCTTTGTTGTTGGTTGATCCAATCGCAAAGTGGGCTTTTGTATGCGTCAGGAATAGAGTAGGTCGGTTGGTTCTTAAGATTGGAGGGGTCTCGGAGGCGGATGTGGTGGTTCACCTCTCTCATAGGTGGTAGTTCTTCGGGTATTTGATCAGGGAAAACATCAGAGTATTCATCCAATAGTTTTTGGGTAGTTGCTTCACAGACTGCGGCTCGGAATTCTCCACTTGTTGGCTTGCATGAGACTCTGACCTTCTGATCTGGGAAATCGATGGTTGATTCCCCACACCTGATTATAGTTTTGTGGGGGTTCAGGAATGGCATGCCTATTAGGGCATCGTATTTGGCTAAGTTTCCAATCAGCATTTCCTGGGGGGGTAGGACTGCTGAACCAAGTCGAATGGTTGCACTACAGGTTTTATGGCTTGTAGATCGTGATCCTTTTACAGCCATATTGACTGGTATGGGTTGGTTAAGGTCTCGAGTGGGGAGTCCATGGACAGAAACAAAGGCATTACTGATCATATCTCGTCCAATTGCGCCAGTGTCGAATAGGACTCGAGCCTTTTTACCATTGATTGAGATTGTTCCTTCCAGAGCGGTGTGTGCCTTGAATGTAGCCGGAGGTCGAACACTGTTGCATTCCACATCGATGTATCCAATGTGGATTTCTTCATACTCACTGGATGAAGCGTAATTGCTTTCAATATTGTTGGCCGACGCCTCTTTTTTTATAGTCTTTCCTTTTCCTTTTTTTGTAGGACAGTTTTTTGCCATGTGCCCTGTTTTTCCACATTCAAAGCATTCTCCCTTTTGCCGTCTCGATTCTTTGGAGGATTTTGTTTTCTTCTTGAAAACCCATGGGGTATCGTCTTCAGAGTTGCTGGAGGTTTTGTGTCGTGGCTGGCTGTTCCTATTAGAGGATGTCTGTGTTTTATAGGCCTTGGTCTCATGGAGAATGGCGTCCTTTCGTTCTGCGCTTGCAATTATTACTGCAATATCATCGCCGTCTTCCTCAAGTGGTTCTACCTCTCGCCGGAGGGTAGGGTGCATAGTGTCGTAGAATCGTCGCTTCAGGATGTATTTGGAGATACTTCCTCTCTCCATTCGATCCTTATACATTATTAGGTCTGTAGCCACATCGGTAATTCGCTTGACATGTGTTCCGTTAACTTGCTGGAGCTGGTTGAATTTGTTGTATAGGAGGTCGTTGGTTATAGAGGATTGGAATCGTCCTTTCAAGTAATCGAGAACTGTAGTTCCTCTTAATCTTACATTCCCGCCGAAGTCCTTATAGAATTGGTGGTATGCGTCGGTTGCTTTTCCTTCACAGAATGATCCAATGATAAGTCCGGCTGTAGGGTCTTCCACATCTTTTCCTTGTAAGAGTAGGAAGTGTGAGAGTTCTGTGGCCTATCATTCAAAATCTTCAGGCTTGAGGTCTTTCCCTTCGCCTGTGAACTTTGCTGGGAGGTGAAGTTTAAACTTAGGAGGTTCAAATGTTGGGGGTACCTCCTCTTCTTCAGGTCTTGCCCGAGATTTCCCTCCTCCAGAAGGCTCTCCTCCTGTGCTAGCCATATCTGAATCGCTACTAGATTCGGGTTCGTTTGGAAGTTCAAAGGAAGGCTTCTTTGCTGGAGTAGAAGGGAATTCTCCTGGAGGTTGTGTATCTTCCGTGTTTGCAGGATCGCCCGGCTCTTTAGCAGAGCGCCGGGGTTGTTTCTTTTTTGTAAGGTCTTGCCGTGGGATTTGCTTCCCACTCCTGGTCGTCAAAGACTCTATCTTGAGTTTGAGATGAAGCCGAATGTGCTGTGATTCTGCCGCTTCTCTCCGCTAGCGTTCTAAGGTGGATATCGATAGGTTGATCAGGCCTAAATCCGGGGACAGGTTCTTAACCACTTGCTGAGGTTAAAAAAATGTAACGTGTTCGCAAGGTGCTAATCACGTTATCGATAATGGATACGATAGTTGGCAGGTGGCCTGCTCTTCCAGAGAGGAGGCGAGAGCTGAGAACTAAAGGAGGCTTCGAGGGCGTACTGGGGAACAAAGAAGTAACCGTTCAACCAAGTATATTGAAATACTGTCTGTCGAAGTCTGCCTTTTCCATCGTAGAAACAGGCGGTCTTTAAATACACAAATCTGTTCATGTCTAGCATGAACGAAACTAATCAAAGGTATCAATTGATACTCTTTGGTAAAACTCTTTAAGTATCAAAGCGATACTTAAAACAAAACATAAAACAAAACCAAGTATCAAACGATACTTAAAACAAACCAAGTATCAAAGCGATACTTAAAACAAAACATAAAACAAAACCAAGTATCAAACGATACTTAAAACAAACCAAGTATCAAAGCGATACTTAAAACAAAACATAAAACAAAACCAAGTATCAAACGATACTTAAAACAAACCAAGTATCAAAGCGATACTTAAAACAAAACATATAACAAAACCAAGTATCAAACGATACTTAAAACAAACCAAGTATCAAAGCGATACTTAAAACAAAACATATAACCAAGTACCCATACCGGTTACAAAAGGGAGTAAAGGTTGACCAAATGAAATTTCTCGTGCGAGGAGTCAAACAGGCCTGACAGGGTATAGACATCCACTGCCATGAGGGCAGGGTTGTCAAAAAACACAGAAACTAAAGAAACAACATCAAAAAAGAAACGACGCGCAAACACCGCCACCCGTGGCTTCTCCCTGAGTGCCGTCAGGAGGTAAAAGAACTTGAAGCCAGCAAATTGTGAGAGCTTTCTACGAAAGAAAGGAGGGTCTTGAAGAGCAACAAGCACAGGAGGGGAGGACAAAGCAACTAAAGAATTAAAGAGTAAGAGAAACATATTCCAGCTACCCATGCAGTTGTGTTGAACGAGGGAAAAAGAGCTAGTGCTCTGCTGAGGAGCAGTAGAAACCGAAAAAAGAGGGGAAGTAGAGTAGTTGTCGTGTATTAACGGGACGAACCCGCTGGTGGTTTGGAGACTGGGGTGGGAGTGACGTCCTCCTGGGTACTGGAGGGGTCAGTTCCTTGGAGGTGCGATGGGATGCTAGGGGCGGGGAAGATACTACCAGGTCTTACAAAGGGGGTCGAGAAAGGGAGGCTGGGGGGGGCTCTAGTGGCGAGACCATCTCCCAGGTCCGTGGAAGAAGCAAGGCTCTGGGGCCGAGGCAGTCTGGTAGAAGGACCCTCTCCTCCATCGTCCTGTGTATCCATTTCTTCTTCCCCGGGGGAAGGGCACTCGGAGGAGGGCAGGGGAGGGGGCTTAGGTTGTTTTGTGCATGATTGGTCAAAGGGACGGTGGGCGGAGGACCAGTTGGTGCAAAAGAGGACAGAGGTGGGGCAGCAGTACGCCACAGGTTTAAGGTTGCCACCTTTGGAGCATGACGGGTTTTGGCATCGGTGAGTCGCCTTTGTGTGGCTGAGGGCGCATATTGGGCAGACTGTGTGGTCGGTTTTGTATCTGGATGCTTGGTGGCCATAACCCCAGCAGTTCTTGAATTGAGTAAATTTGTTCGCAGAGAAGGCTCTTTCAATCCGGCAGCATGAGGTGTAGTGGACAGTCCTGTCCACCATTTTGTCTACATCTGTGGGTACGACCGTAATGATGCATGAGGTGTTTGCCTTGGAGAGGTGAATCTCCGTACCTTGAACGAGGAATCGTGCTGAGAGGATTCATACTTCCATGACATTCAGGATAGTTTCCCTCAGGGTACCTAACAGGGCCTCTTGATCATCAGGAAGGAAGGAGATGGGGAGGGAGTCAACCGCTGGCTGCACCTCGTTTGGCACAGGGTGGAAACAGAGGCAAAGGTTGTCGCCCAGAGGGTATGCTTTGTTTAGACAGGAGGAGAGAGCTTCGTTGTACGGTGCGTATGCGGTTGCTGGAGTGTGGGGATCAAAGGCAAAGGGGGTCACTGTGCCGTGATCATTGACTTTAGCTGTAAAGGCTTTTGGGAGGAGACAATTGGCCTCTTTAAGGACCGTTGCCGGGGTATCTGGAAAGCAAGCCGCCATTTCTCTACTCAGGGAGTGGTGAGTGGTAAGAGATCGAGGTGCAAAGAACCTTCTCTCAGCAGCGTGCAGTGGTCGAGGGATGGGTGGACTAGCCGTCCTTGGGAATGTTTTCGCGACTTGTGCTGTTGAGGGTGTGGAACCACCTTGTTTTTTCTGGGCCCTTGCGGGCCCTAACGATGCGGCCTCAGAGTAGGACGGTCTGGTCTTGCCAGGTGGGGGGTCATCTTGGTTGGGGATGTCGGGTAGGAATTCAGCCAGATCGGGGTACTTGCCGTCCCTCTATTGCTGTGCTTCCCATGTCCTTGGGTATTTGGCCGCGAAAGCAGCAGTGTTCCCCCTGTATTTGCCTATCGCTGTGTCATAGTTTGGGAGGTCGGGGTCGTAAAATGCTGGGTATCCCAAGGGTAGGACCTCAGAGAGACTGGGGGCAGAAGTGTTGGTGGCTAGCTATTTACCTTTTTGGGAAGGCCGATGGACTGGGGCAGTGGGGGCCAACACAGCCAGTTGGGGTGGAGGAGCAGGATTTGCCACCAACCTAGTGGACAGATCCCTGATTGATGCTTGGAGAGAGGCTGTGGAGTTCGCTGAAATGATGGTGGCGTTAACCGGGGTGTTGTTAGAAGGAGGCATGTTGACAATCTGGGAAGATAGGTCGTAAATTCTTGTATTGAGCTCATTGACTGTTTAGGAGAGGGCGGACATTCCGTGCACTACAGAGGAGACAAGGGGAAGCAGGTAGTACACTCCAGTAGAGAGTTCCAACACCTCTTGATGGGAGATCGGGGGCAAGCTTTCAGGGGGCCAGTCTAGCAGGACTCTCGCAGAGGGGATCAGCCTGGCTAGGTTTTTGTGAATAGGGAGGATCGGGGCAGCCCACGATGGTCGCGTAGGAGGGTGGGAGGCAGCACCCTGATTGGACACAGGCGTGCCTGAACCTGAGTGTGCGGGGGGATCCATGGCCCAGCAAGGAGAGATAATCCCTGGTTATAGGCTAGGAGGATCGTGAAAGTGTAAGGGGCTTTTTCACCAGATGCAGATGGTGTTTAGAGTAGAAGTAAAACGTAGGGGGGGGAAAGAAGAGGGCGCGGAGCATGTATACTGGAGGTCCCTGGACCTCACTATTTATACAGACACCTTACCTATTCCTAACCCTGTATGACTCATACCTTTGGGTTACCATATCCTCTGACTTACACTTGTGAGTCATATGAAATCCTTAGCTGACTAGTATGAGTCAACTGCGTAATGTACCTAAACTAATTATAATTCTTATAACAAGCCACGTGCACTAAGTACATCACATGTATAAAACTAGTGACTTATAAGTATGAGGCATACATGAACGTTATAACATCATATAACTCACAACTGTGAGTCCTCACATAATAATAAATCTTTATGACTCATAAGCACTGGTCTTGTAAAAATCTTTGTTCTACCTCTTCAATCTGCCTTGTCACGATTCGGTTTGTGACAGTTTGATAGCATTGATGGATAGTGGCCTATAGGGTACGGGTTATAAAGGTTTAGGGGTATGCGGCTAGGAGATGGAAGAATATCGGGCATATGGCTTTGTCATTTGATACGGTTCTGTACCTAGCAGAGTCTTTGTTCTTTTCACGTTCTCTGCTTGGACTGCATGACATTCATCCCAACACAGCTGACATTTATGCAGTGACCCCACTATCGGAAGCTGCATTGATTTAGCATAAGGACCTTATAAGAATAATGCTTTCCTAGTTGGCTAAGGATAATGGTGAGGGAATTGTTTGGATACTTCTCTGATAGAGCAAAGTCAACCCCAATACACTTAATGACTATGGCCGAACACCACTAACCTTCTTCACTACTGAGAGTGTATATGACAGAGTCTTGAATGTAAGACCTCCTACTAACAAACACTTGTATAGCCAGCAAAGCCCATAAAATCTCCTATAGCTAGTGAAGTAGTTCTTACCGATTGGTCAGAAAATATTCATTAAATGTATTGATACAGATAAACACTTTCAGCAGTAATGTGATTGTCGTTTTCAGCATTTTCACCAAGTCTGAAAGCTGCACGGACCACCTGTCCAGAGTCCCTTTCCCTTTGTGAGAAGCCTTTCATATCAGCTCTGGGATTCAGTCTCTCTCTAAAAGCAGTTTAAGGATTGAACCTAATACATTTGTGGTAGACTTCTTTTTATAAGCAAGGTACTTGCAGTACAGGCCTGCTACAAGAGTACCATTACTACGAAATTGATAGCATAATGAGTTAATAACTAAGGATCTAACATTTCTGACTGTCAGTAATATCTGCTTGATTGAGAGGACTTTCTTACTTACCTGACATGAGTTTTCCCCACACCTGAATAGCCATAGCAGAATAAAACAGTCTGCCACGACATCTTCCAGTTATTACTCTACTGCTGAAATTTATTTGTTTCTAAAAGCCAACTACCTGTGCCATCCACCCAGCTGGTATGCACACTTTGATGTATGTACTAATGCTCTAGCAGTGAGAGCCACTGCTTAATCTGCTTGAAGGGAGGGATATTAATCTTAATATACTGAACCAAAATAGCCAAAGATGGCTTTCTTTAGCTGCCAAGAAAAGATACAAAGGAGTAGTCAGAATACTTCTTGGATGGATCGATTTCAATCCTAACACAACTGATCAATTTTCTTGCTCAGTAAGAACTATTTGCCATGATCATGCTTTGTACATCCTTTGGGTACAGTAAAGCTTGCTAGTACTAACTAGTCCACCAATCTTCCACTCTCCTGCCCCCTAAGCCTACTCTGCAAATTCAATATTTTTTCTTTTATCTCCCTTAGTAGCCCGATTCTTTTTTTTTTCCACAGTAACCTGTGAACCTAGATATTGTAATATTTCATCTCAGGTTTCCTGCTACCTTTGTGCCCACGAACTTGTGGAATAATAAAATATATGACTTAGTTTAGTAAGAGTGAGTTTTCTTTGTAAATGGTAAAATTTTGAGACAGGAGTAGAAGGAAGATGAGACCTTCATATATTGCTTGACCTGGTGATGGGAGAATGAGCAGCCTTCTAAAGTAGCATACTACTAAGTAGTAAAGAGATATCAGTACGTGGAGCTAGAAACTAAAACTTCTGAGAAGATCAAGGTTCTTCGTAGTCACTTGGAGAGAGTATTCCTGCACCAGATATAGTTCTTGTTAAACAATTTCTAATATACCAATCATTGACCCGATGAGATCATGTAGCAATTCGACCACCTCCCTCTTCTTAATTCATGCTATTTTCTGACACCTCAGCAAGTATGCATTCTACTTCTCTTTGTTTAACCTAACCTGGTAGTGAAATCTCTCATAATGCAGTACCTTAAACATGCTCGGTATTGGTTGCCTTTTACTTTGTGGCTGTGTAATGGGGGCTCCCTCTGGGAAGATGGATCCCAAGGTTGTGACCACACAGAAATGAATTCTTCCGCAAAGTGAACAAATATAATAAATGTCAAAAGTCTCAACAGTAGAGTTTGAAGAAACAAAGTGGTAAAACTTAATATTGTTAAGCCACAGCTTTTACTCAATTAAGTCCTGATCTCGAGAGGTAGTTGATTGCCAGAGTAGAGTTGAACTCGCATCTACTTAAGTAGATTTCATATACTGCCAGTTGCTCCCCATCACTACTCTGTATTCACAAGCATCCAACTTCCTTGAGCTGCCTAGCTAACCTCCACGGATCAGACCAAAGATTCCCCGTAGTGAACTAGACTACTCTTCTGGTTTGCTAACACCCACCCGATAGAAGTATTTTAGCCGCTGCATCTACAAGGCAACTGTAGGAGTAAAAACTCTTCATATTGTGGACATGTTAGCGGCAAGCTGTCATGCCCGAGTACGTGCGATACCAACTATAGAACTCTCTACCCATATACACTTAGTCTTCTACAAGCATCTGCAGCCCCTAAACATCAATCCAGTTCTACTCTATTCCATATCATTCGCGATGATAGCCACGTAGCTCCCCCGATAGACCACTTCGAATGTTGACTACCAATAGGCGCTACCTACAGTCAACCCTCCTAGAAACAGGTCTTATCGTGACCTTAGACTAGTGTCTCAGAGTCCCTAATGATTCTCTAATACTATTACAATTTCGGGACAATGGACTTCGGTTACCTCGCCTACTCGCCTTTAGTAACCTCACATATTACCTTAGACTTCAAAGTAGTATTACTCTGTCAGTTCTGGTCCGTTTTACATGAAACCGCCTGGAGACCATTCTCTTGTTTACCTCCACCCCCTCATATATCCTGTGGACAGCTTCCTGTGAGTCAGACGGCGGGAAAGTTTTCGTGTTACAGGAGCATCTCTACCTGAAGAGATTTACTAAGCTCACAGCAACTCTCCAGACTATAGCCCATGACGCCAGGGACTTATAACAGAGCTGGAAGGGGGTGTTAGCCATCACACCTCCAAGTTACATCTTGTCCGGAGCTTAACTGGTTGTGCGGGAGTGATCCGCACAACCTGACATTCGAACACCATCGTAATGATCCCTCTCTAGATAGTTAGTTCTTGGCGACAGGGAACGATACTTCTCATTTCTGTCTTCTTCTTCCTTCCTCTTACAATAGCTATAGGCCTCTGCCTACATTACCGATAGTACAAGACCTTTGTCTCCTCTCAGGAATGCCTATCGTAAGCATTCTCTAACTTGTCGTGGTGAAGAACCTTTCTTGGTGTAACGATAATGTTACAATAAAGATAAAGATCGTAAAGGTGTTTTATATTCGTTAAAGTAATAAGTAGGAAAAGTACTTAGAAGTCAATCTAATTTTATTTAAACTCGTACGGTCAACACTGGCATACGACGAGCCCCCGCCGGCACAGGGATACCGCTAACCGGTATACCACTAATCCTAAGCTAACTAAGTCTATGGTCCCGCACCTGCCATCCCCGAGTCATGCCCGCACGGAAATTAATTACAAGACCATCAAACAACCCAGCGCCCACCGCGGTCTAAGTCTCTAGCCCCTCTGGTATGAAGCTAACCAGCACTAAGCATAGCCGAAGCCGAGCAAAAGACCCACCCAACCAGGTTTCTTGTCCAACAAAATATAAAATCACTACCACCCGGTCTGAACACCGTCCCGCAACACCTCCTCCACAGTAGAAAACCAACAACAAACCCAAACAAACATAAACTACAGGCGACACGATGGCAGAGAGGAGGTGACCAACATGTCCACCTCTCGCATCCGCATGCCAGGCCGTCGACCCTATGAACCCACTTTGCCAAGTGCCTCCAGAGAGCGTAATGGTGAGGAGGACCTGTACCCGCTACCTGTCCCCCCAAAAAACAAAACCCATAAATAAATAAATAAAAAACATAGAGGTGGTGACAGACCGAAATGGTCAGTGGGGCCTATCTCCCACCCGTGGTGCCCTGCCCCCACTAGCCATGCCCATTGCCAAACCAAAAAACCAAACAAACCCCACAAAACCCAGTACGCAGAACCCAAACAAGTCCAACCAGGTGGTCGCAACCCACTATCCGCACAGGTGGCCATCAACCATCCGGGTCACGAGGAGCTTTACAGTACTCAGCAGCTTCACCCAACACCCCATCAGGTCAGAAACACTTAATTAGACATCGTCTAACCTGACGCATGCCTGACCGGTACTCGCAGGTGCCTCTCCCCCCCCAATCAGCCCCCCCCAAGCCCCACACACCAGGCGCCACAGAGCCCATCCAGCCCCCCAAGCCCCTCAGACAGATCAACCATCCGACAGCCACATGACAGCTATACCTAACCCCATCAGGCGGCCACTGTTCTTGGCCACATCAACCGAGCCACAACCCCCGACTCCATATGGCCGAGGGGGGCCCACCAGCCACAGCCAGGAGCCACAAAGGAGGCAGCACCAATACCCGAAGGCACCAGCACCTGCCACACCATCCAACCCAGCCAAACCGAAGTTCAACCAAGCCGAGAACGAGTAAGCAGAGCCAGCCGAAGCCAGCCCCACAGGTCCGGCAATAGGCATGGACCAAACAATGGGCAAGAGGCATCCCCAACTGACGCGACAAGAAGGGGGAGGGCGAAAGAACAGAAGCAGAGAACCGGAAGGTAGGCCCCACTTGCAATGGGTGAAGCCGCCAACCACAGACCACAACTGAACCACCCAAACACACAAACAACGCGAGTGTCTGGCAGCCAATCGTCCCACACCACCCCAGGCAGCAAAGAAAAACCACACCAGGGGGTAAGACTCTTCAGGGTCAAAGCCATCCCCACCATAGTGAGGAGGTGACACCTGACTGAACCACCGTATATGCCGCAAGGACAAAACTTCCAAGGGAACGTTGATAAACAACATCGTAGGATTCCGACCATAGAAACGTAAAGTAACAAGGCAGGGAGGGGCCGGCGAGGCCCACTCCCTTGAGGAAATGATGAGGCCAGTACGACGAGTTGATACTTGGGAAGGTCATCAGTCTAACCGAAGGGTGTTTTGTATCGCGAGAACTAAGGACTCCGTGAAAACCCTACAAAAAATATGAGCTGGCCTAAAGAACAACACTGGTGATCCCCCTAAACACAATGTTCAATCCCCCCAAGCGAATGCGAAACCTGCGAGTAGATGATAGACAGGAAGCCGTAGACATTTTACCGAAAGGGGCTCGTGTACGACTATGATGAAGTGCTCGAAGTCCTAGCATCGTGAGATAACCAACCCAACGAAACCAGACGCAAACAAGTTATCCGCCACGCAACACCTAACAGACCTCAACACCAAAGACCCCAGGAACTACTGAGCGAACTCAGATATCTCCCCCAGAATCAAAGGCATCAAGGCCCATCATGATGGCAAAAGAAACGCGCGGGGCGAAGCGACGGCAAGGACGAGGAAAAGTACTTAGAACAAAGCGTGAAGAACCTATCCTCCTTGGCTGCATCGGCCTCCTTATATAGTGTTCTTCCGCCCATAGTCATGTGACCTAAAGTGGTCACATGTGCGAAACAAAATCATAACAAACTAATCATGTGACCAACATGGTCACATGTTCAAACCCGATGACCTCATAGTGAGGTCATGTGCGAAAAACTCATAAACCAATCATAACGCAATAAACCAATCATATGACTCGACCGAGTCATATGTGCGAAACATAAATCATATGCATAAGGCTTCCCCGCAAGGCATACTCGTAAGGTACACTCGCAAAGCACACTCGCCCTGTGTACGTCCCATGACTTATATTTGTGCCATGTGCGAAAGCATCACAAATCCCACACATAACAAATCATATGACCCGAATGAGTCATCTGTGTAAAACAATAATGTATCTGTGACTCATAACTATGCGTCACGTGAAAACCCTTTCCTCACTACGCCACATTCATGACATTAGCTCCCCTCCTCCTAAGCCTGAGTCCCATCAGGCTTTTTCTCCCAGTTTCACTAGTTCCCGTCCTGCCGAGTGCAAGGTCCTTCTCAGCTTGTGGAACTTTTCGTCTGCCGTCCTCCATCTGACCCTTACCGATTCCAAAGTCAGATTCGCCATCTCGATTGTGTGCCGCTGATTGTCGTTCCGCTGTCTAAGCTCTGCGATTGTTTTGTCGTTTGCCGAAATTGTGGCCTCGGCTTGGCCCAGTTGTTCTCGGAGTTCCTGGATCAGCCTGTGTAGGCTCCTAACATCCGGTTCTGTTTCTCTGGAGGAGTTTTGGGCCCCTCCCTCGTTGGACCACGTCCTCGCGGCCCATGCCTTTCCGGCATCCTCTCCTTCCAACTCTTTTCTGCTTCCATCCTTCTGCGGGTAGAATCTCACAGATGTTTTCTGTGCCCTGTGCATCCTGCACCCATTTCTGAAGCATTATTGCCAATGCATTAGGACATGGTCTGGGCGTGGGCCATGCTTTCAACATTCTCTCGGGAACCATCCCGAGCCTTCTTTGTCCCCAAAATGTGTTTGGCAACCGTCATCATAGCATACCGTCCATAACCTGGCATTATGCTGTGCTTGTCTTTCCCTTTCCTTGAGTTCTTCGTCGGTTGGCCCCATGAATGAGTATTTGGGGCTGGTGGGTAAGGTTTGGCGGGGACTATCGCCCCTGCCCTCGTGTTGCTGCAATGGCGCGGGAGTCTTTCCCTCGTCTTTGCCTTGCTTGAATGTGATCGTCACCTGGGCCGGGCTTGTCTGGGTATCGCTGGTGGAAGGTTGAGATGGCATCTTGTGCGTTTTCGAAGTTGTGTGCGGAGTACCAAGTTTTATCGTATTCAGGAGAATATCCTGTCCACTTGGCTCGGTATTGGAGGTGACCGTGGAAAAAGCGGGAATTGACTATTTCATCGAGCTCATATTCTGGTTCTCCATTGAGTTCGATCGGAGGGGGAGGAATAAGTCTTGGTGAAGGAAACTTATTGTCGTTGTGTAATTCGAGGAGTGAGATGTAGAATGTATTGTGTATTTGCATTGAGGGGAGAAGGTCGAGTTTATAAGCTCGGCTGCCCACTTTTTCCACTATCCTGAAGGGTCCGATTTTCTTGTAGTCCAATTTCTTTGATGGTCGTGTCATATGGATATTACGTGGTATTAGCCATACCATATCTCCCGGTTGTACGTTCGGATCCGGTCTTCGGTGCTTATCGTATTGTTCTTTTTGCCGTTGTTGTGCTTGACTCATCTCGTATTGTAAGGTTTCATGTAGTTTTCCCATATCCTTTTTCTCCGGTATCACATCATTAATCGCATGATATGTTGTCTGACTTTGTGGATATTGTCCGTAATTCGTAAAGAATAGTGTTGTGCCGATCGTTTCTTGCTTTCCATTGTTGTCTGCGAATTCAGCCATTGATAACAGCGTGTACCAATCATCTTGTTGATAATTGACGTAAGCTCTTAAATATTGTTCAAGTATCGCATTTACCCGTTCCGTTTGTCCATCCGTTTGTGGGTGGAACGCTGTACTCATTCTGTTTTGTATTCCCATTTCTCCAGTTACCTTTTTCCATAGTCCCGATGTGAATAGTGTTCCTCGATCGGTGATGATATTCTTGGGTAGGCCATGAAGTCGAAAGACCTCTCTGAAGAATGTTTGTATAAAATCCCTCATGTTGATATCTTTTCTAACTGGAATGAAATGGCTCATTTTAGTCAGACGATCCACCACAACCAGGATGCTATCGCAATTTTCCGATGCTGGTAGGTCCGTGATGAAATCCATAGTAATTGTTTCCCATGGTTTTTCGGGAATTTCGTTTGATTTTAGTAATCCATATGGTACGTGTTTAGCCGTTTTCGTCCTTTGGCGTATGTCGCAGTTTTTGACATATCGTTTGACATCTTCCCATAGTCCTGGCCAATAGAATGACCTTGTGATGAATTCCGTAGTTTTAGCTGTTCCCCCATGTCCTGCCATTCGGATATCGTGGTGTTGTCGTATGATGTTTGTCCTTATCTCCTCTTCTTCCGGGACCCATTGTTTTCCGTCATACCACATATTTCCGTCCTTCCATTGGCATAAACCCAGAGCAATTCCTTTCATCTCTCTTTTTTCCTTCCTCTAAGGCTTCTCTTATTGTCTGAATTGTTTTGTCTTTCTCGTTTGCGTTCTTTATTCCTCTTTCCTCCATTGATGTGAATTGGATAACCTCCATTGCCTCAAAGTAGGTTTTTGGTAATAGTGTTCGTGTTTTTTGTTTGATTATTTCGTCTTCTTTCGTTTGTGGTTTGTCGCTTGCAATCCTTGTGAGAGTATCTGGCTTTCCACTTTTTTTGCCTGGTCAGTATTCGATTTTGAAGTTGTATTTGCTGAGGTGTTCCATCCATCTTATCTGGCGGTCGTTCAGTTCTTTCGTAGTCATGAACGGCACCAGGTTCTTCTGGTCGGTTAGAATTCAGACTGAATGGTCATTGTTCGAAACGTATCTTCTCCATTCTTTTAATGCTTGAACTATTGCTAATAGTTCTTTGTTTGCAACATCGTAGTTGCACTCTGTGGGGGTCATTGTTTTGGATCGATAGGACACTGGCCTCCATTTTCCATCGTCGCATTGTTGCGATAGTATGCCTGAGCATAAATATTTTGAGGCGTCCGTCTCGATCATTGTCCTTCAGTTTGGGTTGAAATGGACCAATATGGGTGCCGATGTTAGATGCGTTCGTATTGCAACATATGCTTTTTGCTCCGTTTCTCCCCATTCCCATTTCTTGTCTTTTTTCGTTAGGTTATAGAGTGGTTTTGCAAGCCTGCTAAACCCCTCTATGAACCTTCGATAAAAGTTGCAGAATCCCATAAAGCATTGAACATCTGGTTTGTTGTTTGGTTTTACCAAATCCCATATAACTGCTGTCTTGACAGGGTCGACCTTGACCCCACTGCGATTGATAATGAATCCAAGATATTCCTTTTCTTCTTTATGGAATTCGCATTTTGTTGGTTTGATCTTCATTGCTGATTCTTGTATTGCGGCCATGATATCGCTAATGTCCTTTTGGTGTTGCTGTATGTTTTCCGAGTATATGAGTACATCGTCCAAGTATACGATGCAGTATATGTCGAGGTACTTATTGAGTACCCTGTTGATCCATCTCTGGAATGAAGCCAGTACATTGGTTAGCCCAAAGGGCATAACCAAGTATTCGAACATTCCGTATCTTGAGGCGAATGTAGTCTTCCATTCGTCTGCTGCCATGATGCGTATGTTGTGGTATGCATCCTTGATATCCAATTTGATGAAGTATTTTGCTGACTGTAGTCTATCCAGTGCTTCTCCAATCAAGGGTAGTGGATATCGATCCTTCTTGGTAACTGAATTGAGGGCTCTGTAGTCTATGCAGAGTCTCATCTTTCTGTCTTTCTTCTTGACAAATAGTGTTGGCAATCCCCCTGATGCGAAAGAGTCCCTGATCCATCCTCGCTTTAAGTTTTGCTCGATGTACTTCCTAAGTTCTTCGAGCTCTGCTTCTCCCAGTGGGTATAACTTTTTGTATGGAATTTCCTTTGTTTTTCCTGTTTTTTCGTCTTTGTCCAGCTGAATTTCGTGATCGATTCCTGGTCTTCGAGGTGGTAGCCCTGTAGCTTCCTCTTCTTGGAATAGGTTTGTGAACTGATGGTATTCTTTTGGAACTAATTCTTTCCATCCCTTTTTGCTTTAGTATTTCTTATCCTGAATTGCTAGTTCTGTGCTGATATTGATTTTTGCTAGGACTGCTTTTTCGTCTTCGTATGTCCATTTGAGAATTCCTGTTGTATCTCCTCTTCGATAGAACCTCTCAAAGGCTTGTGCTATGTTCTCCTTGATCTTAATTCTTGTTGTTATATCGGGCTGGTTTTGGTCCGTGCTTCCAAATACCTTTTCTCCTCTTGTGGTTCCTTCTAGTTGATCTACTTCGTGTAGATCCTTATCGTTGATTTTTTCGATTATCAACTGTGCGATACGATCGCCTTTTTGGACTTGGTAGTTCTCTTGAGCCAGGTTGGCTAGGACCACTTTGATTTCACCTGTATAGTCGATGTCGATCACCCCTGCCATGGTCATGAGTCGATGTTTGACTGCTAGACCACTGCGGGATGCTATCCGTCCATAGGTGCCTTCTGGTAGTCCGATGGCTATTCCTGTCTTTATCATTGCTTGTCCGTTGGCAGGTATCTTGATCTCTTCGTTGGCATACAGGTCCTGTCCTGCTGCCCCTTTGGAACCCTTGGTAGGCACTCTTGCTTCTTCGTCCAGTCTTCGTATCCGGACTCTCTTATCTTGCCGTATCTCGTTAAACTTTGCATGCAAAGTTTCTTCTTCCGCTTCTCGTATCGGTGTCGAGTAAATGACAGGTGAACTATTGAGACATCGTGTCGCACATAGTTCGCTGATAAAGGTCATTTTATTCTCGTTCCAATTGATCGTCGGATTGTGTTTTCTTAATCATGGCATCCCTAGGACGATCTCATAGTTTTTAAGATTTGCGACCTGGAAGGTTACCGTTTCTCTATGGCTGTCAATGTCTATAGGTACTGTCGTCGTATGGGTGATGGGTCCCATAGCGCTTGTGTAACCGGTACGGGTACTCGATTATTGGTTTTGTTTTATGTTTTGTTTTAAGTATCGCTTTGATACTTGGTTTTGTTTTATGTTTTGTTTTAAGTATCGCTTTGATACTTGGGTTTGTTTTAAGTATCGTTTGATACTTGGTTTTGTTTTATGTTTTGCTTTAAGTATCGCTTTGATACTTTAGAAGTTTTATCAAAGTGTATCGCTTGATACCTTTGATTAGTTTCGTTCATGCTAGACGTGAACAGATTTGTGTATTTAAAGACCGCCTGTCTCTACGATAGAAGAGGCAGACTTCGACAGACAGTATTTCAATATACTTGGTTGAACGGTTACTTCTTTGTTCACCAGTACACCCTCGAAGCCTCCTTTAGTTCTCAGCTCTCGCCTCCTCTCTGAAAGAGCAGGCCACCTGCCAACTATCGTATCTATTACCGATAACGTGATTAGCTCCTTGCGAACACGTAACAGCTAGGCTTTCCATCCACTAGGTAGACTTGTCTTGCTTTCTTTGCTTGTTTGGTGCGGAGGCCGTATTTGTCGCAGATTTCTTTGTCGATGAAGTCTTCTGCAGCTCCCGAGTCGCGCGTTTCATATATTGTTGTTTCTTCGTTTTCTTTGTTGTAAATCTTTACTTTGATCATCACATGATCTCCATCTCCCTCTCCTCTTTGCGTGTGTAGTGCCATGTAGTAGGTTGCTATCTTGTTTGGTTTTCCAGGTCCACATCTTGGGTCTTCCAGACCACCGTTTACTGGGGACCCTCGTCGTTTTCCGCAGGTGAATCTTCTGCAATCATTTCGCGAATATTGCTCCTTTTTTGACTTTGGAAACGATTATTTCCGGCAGCTCTAGTCCCTTGGTATCCGCCGTCGGGTCGGCTTCTGCATTCTCGTATCCGATGTCCTGCTTTTCCGCATCTCGGGCAGAGTTTCCCGTTCATTCTTCTGGCGTATTCTTCCTTAGACAGGTTCAAAGCAGGTCCTGCTCTTGACTTGTCTAATTCCATTGGCTCGCCTGGTGGTAATGCTCGACTTTCCCCACGAGCTGCTTGTAGTTTGAAGGTCCCATCCACATTCCTGGATGATTGGACCACCCTATGTGCTATAGTGTTTTCCGAGTTGCTTCGAACCATGTTTAGTTTGCTTTCCTTATCAATCGCCCATCTTGCAAATTGTTCTGCTGTGCTATAGCGCAAGTCTGAGATTCCCCATGCATCTCGGAGTCTCTTGCTGCAGTTTCTCAGGAGGATAACATAGAGAGTAGCATCATCAAATTCAGCCTCGTATTCCAATAGCCTGCATTCGTTCCAGTATGCCGAGAATGTTTGTTTTCCTTGCTGGAGTTTTTTCAGCTTTCGTCTTGCGGTTTCTTTGGCATTTGGATCTCCGAATTGCTAGAAGAGTGTTGCCTTGAACTCCTCATATGTGACCCAGTCTCTCTGCTTCCTTCCATCTTGGAAGGGCGTGATCCATTGTCCTGCGAGTCCTCTGAGTAGAGATTCCACATATGGAATCTTAATTTCATCATGGTGATCTCTGTATCACTTAACGGCAAAATATCCCTCGCATTGCGCTAAGAATATTCGTAGCTTATCTTCGGCTCCTTCATATGTGTCGGGCTCCTTTGCTTTTAGTCGTTGGATGTTGCCTTGTCCTGTATTTCTTGTTACTGTGAGAAATGCTGGAAACTGATTTTCAGTCATCCTAAGTATACTAGTACCTGGTGCCGGAATGGCTGGGGCCGGTGGCCCAGGTACTGCTGATCCTGACATTCTCTCGGGTCGTGCAGTTCCAGCAGGAGAGCTATCGACTGGTGATCCTTTCTCTGGGGTCACTGGGCTTGCTCCTCTCGAGGGTTCTGCTGAGACGTAATCGAGAGTGTCGCTGAATCCTCCTAGATTAAGATTTTGATCGTCGATGACAATATCTCCTTCCCTATCTGGGTTGAAGTATGCCGTCCTGTATCGTTTGGTGTCGCACTAGATGACACTTTGTAATGTAACGATCCCTCTCTAGATAGTTAGTTCTTGGCGATGGGGAACGATACTTCTCGTTTCTGTCTTCTTCTTCCTTCGTCTTAGGATAGCGATAGGCCTCTGCCTACGTTACCGATAGTACAAGACCTTTATCTCCTATCGGGAATGCCTATCGTAAGCTTTCTCTAACTTGTCTTGGTGAAGAACCTTTCTCGGTGTAACGATAATGTTACAATAAAGATAAAGATCGTAAAGGTGTTTTATATTCGTTAAAGTAATAAGTAGGAAAAGTACTTAGAAGTCAATCTACTTTTATTTAAACTCGTACCGCCAACACTGGCATACGACGAGCCCCCACCGGCACAGGGATACCGCTAACCGGTATACCACTAATCCTATGCTAACTAAGTCTACGGTCCCGTACCTGCCATCCCTGAGTTATGCCTGCACGAGAACTAATTACAAGACCATTGAACAACCCAGCGCCCGCCCCGATCCAAGTCCGTAGCCCCTCTGGTATGAAGCCAACCAGCACTAAGCGTAGCCAAAGCCGAGCAAAAGATCAACCCAACCAGGTTCCTCGTCTAACAAAATATAAAATCACTACCACTCGGTCTGAACACCGTCCTGCAAGACCTCCTCCACAATAAAAAACCAACAAAACCACAAATATAAACTACAGGCGACGCAATAGCAGAGAGGAGGTGACCAACATATCCACCTCTCACATCCGGATGCCAGGCCGTCGACCCTATGAACCCACTTTGCCAAGTGCCTCCGAACAGCGTAATGGTGAGGAGGACCTGTACCCACTGCCTGTCCCTCAAAAAACAAAACCCATAAACAAAGGAAATACATAGAGGTGGTGACAGACCGAAATAGTCAGTGGGGCCTATCTCCCACCTGTGGTGCCTTGCCCCCGCCAGCCATGCCCATTGCCAAACCAAAGAAACCAAACAAACTTCCACAACACCCAGAACGCATAACCCAAACAAGTCCAACCAGGTGGTCGCAACCCACTATCCGCACAGGTGGCCATCAGCTCAGCGGTCCGCCGGGGAGCTTTACAGCACTCAGCAGCTTCGCCCAGCAGCCCCAACCGGTCCGGAAAGACTTAATTAGACATCGCCTAACCTGACGCATGCCCGACCGGCGCTCGCAGGTGCCTCTCCCCCACTAATCAGCCTCCCCCAAGCCCCATACACCAGACGCCACAGAGCCCATCCAGCCCCCCAAGCCCCTCAGACAGATCAACCATCCGACGGCCACAGGACAGCTTATACCCAGCCCCACCAGGCAGCCATTGATCTTGGCCACACGAACAGAGCCCCAACTCCCAGCACCGTATAGCCGAGGAGAGCCCACCAGCCATAGCCGGGAGCCAGAGAGGAGGCAGCACCAACACTCAAAGGCACGGGCACCAGCCACACCATCCAACCCAGCTGAACCAAGATCGAACCGAGTCGGGAAAGAGTAAGCAGAGCCAGCCAAAGCCATCCCCACAGGTCCGGCAACAAGCACGGACTGAACAACAGGCAAGAGGCATCCCCAACTGACGCGACAAAAAGGGGGAGGGCGAACGTACAGAAGCAGACAAACAGAAGGTAGGCCCCACTGGCAATGGGTGAAGCCGCCAACCACAGACCACAACCGAACCACCCAGATACACAGACAACGCGAGTGTCTGGCAGCCAATCATTCCACACCACCCCAGGTAGTAACAATAACCACACCAGGGGGTAAGATCTTTCAGGGTCAAAGCCATCCCCACGGGTGCGAGGAGGAGACACCTGACTGAATCGCCGTAAATGCCGCAAGGACAAAAACTCCAAGGGAACTGCAATAAGCAATATCGTAGGATTCCGACCGTAGAAACATGTAGTAACGAGTAGGGGGGGGGGTGGCGAGGCCCCCTCCCCAGTGGATTGATGCGGCCGGTACGACGTGTTGATACTTGGGAAGGTCATCAGTCTAACCCAAGGGCGTTTTGTATCGCGAGAACTAAGGGCTCCGTTAAAACCCAACAAAAGTCATGAGCTGGCCCAAAGAATGACACCGGTGATCCCCCCAAACACAATGTTCAATCCCCCCAATTGAACGCGAACCCTGCGAGTAGACGATAGACAGGACGCTGTAGACATTTTACCGAAAGGGGCTCGGATGCGACCATGATGAGTGCTCGAAGTGCTAGTATCGTGAGATAACCAACCCAACGAAACCAGACGCAAACAAGTTATCCGCCACGCAACACCTAACAGACCTCAACACCAAAGACCCCAGGAACTACTGAGCGAACTCAGATATCTCCCCCAGAATCCAAGGCATCAAGGCCCATCATGATGGCGAAAGAAACGCTCGAGGCGAAGCGACGGCAAGGACGAGTAAAAGTACTTAGGACAAAGCGTGAAGAACCTATCCTCCTCGGCCGCATCGGCCTCCTTATATAGTGTTCTTCTGCCCATAGTCATGTGACCTAAAGTGGTCACATGTAGGAAACAAAATCATAACAAACTAATCATGTGACCAACATGGTCACATGTTCAAACCCCATGACCTCATAGCGAGGTCATGTGTGAAAAACTCATAAACCAATCATAACGTAATAAACCAATCATATGACTCGACCGAGTTATATGTGCAAAACATAAATCATATGCATAGGGCTTACCCGCAAGGCATACTCGCAAGGTACACTCGCAAGGCACACTCACCCTGTGTACGTCCCATGACTCATATTTGAGCCATGTGCGAAAGCATTACAAATCCCACACATAACAAATCATATGACCCGAATGAGTCATATGTGTAAAACAATAACGTACCTGTGACTCATAACTTTGCATCACGTGAAAGCCCTTTCCTCGCTAAGCCACATTCGTGACAACCATATGTAGTTTCACATGACAAACAATCTAGTACCTTCTCCCGAAGTCCTGCGTAATAAGTTACTTTCAAGGTAGGGTAACTTGGCTTTATAACAGGGTAACCCATAGCCTAAGGCAGGGTAACTTTAGTCTGAAGGTAGGGTAACAGCGCACTAAGTCAACCTAAAAACTAGGGTAACTCTATCTGGACTCACAGTCAAGTAATTCAGGGTAACTCCCAAATTGACTACTTAAGTTACCCTACTGAGTAGGGCAACTATCGCTTCTTGCGAGTACCCGTATACTTCTCTCTATGGTATAGCATGCCCAACCGAGGTACTTAACCAATAGTACCTCTAGCTGGTAGACTCTAGTCTACCACCATTCCTACCACGGTAGTCTCTTGATGCTGGTATTGGTATAGGTTTGCTTAACTGTAATAGTACTCAGTGGAGTCTTGTTACATCAGAACATCCTTTATCCAACAAGCAAGAATATACAAAATGGGAATTCAGAGATTGCAAATGTAAATCGTGTGTAGAAGAGGGAGATGCAGGAATCACAGATATGTTTGAATACAATGAAACAGTTGCTGCTGACAAAAATGCAATCCAAGTGGGAAGAATTAGAACTATAGAAGATCCTAATGAGATCAACTTCGATTCTGTCCCCCGGTAGTATGGGAAATTCAAAAAACTATTTTCTCCCATAAAAGGGAGTAAAACTGGCACCTAGGAGAACCTTCGACCATTAAATTAAATTAGTCAAAGAAGTTAAACCCTCTTGGAGACCTATTTATTCTCTATCCGACAAACAACTGAACTTGTGAGGGGAATATTTTGATGATATGTTACGACAAGGAATAATCACAATAAGTCAATCATCCTTTAATATTTCAATATTCTTTACACTAAAAGCAACCGGATGACTACCGCTAGAAGTGTATTCACTACTACTAATGTCAGAATCATCTGATCACGTAGAAGGAGCTAGCACATTTTCTGAAATTTATTTGAGAAATGGTTACAACCTCGTCAGAATCAAGGAAGGAGAGGAATGGAAAACAGTTTTCCAATCACGAGATAGACATTACAAATATAAAGTAATACCTTTTGGATTAGCAAAAGCTCCAGCTACATTTCAAGACATAATCAATGAGGTCCTTCAGGAACTTTTGGACCAAGGAGTGGTATGTTATTTGGACGACATCCTTATCTATCGTAAAAATGAGAAAGAATATATTGAGCTGGTAATAAAAGTGTTACAGAGATAGGCAGATTTTCAGCTCACCATTTCAATAAAGAAATTATTCTTCCACATCAAAGAAGTAGAATTCTTAGGCTGTATGATAGCTATTGATGGGGTATCTATGAGTACCTGAAAAGTGAATTCCACATTAAACTGAAAATCACCTACATCTGTTAAGGAAGTTCAAATATTCCCAGGATTTGCAAACATCTACGCACCTTTTATAGAAAGATTTTCAAAAGTCTGTGCTCCAATTATGGAAACATTGAAGGGTGATTGTAATAATCCCTCTTCAGATAGTTAGTTCTTGGTGACGGGGAACGATACTTATCATCTTATTCTGATTCTTTCCTTAGTCTTATGATAGCACTAGGCCTCTGCCTACATTACCGATAGTACAAGACCTTTGTCTTCTATCGGGAGCACCTATTGTAAACTTACTCTAACTCTTCTCCGTGAAGAGTTTTCCTTGGTGTAATGATAAGGTTGCAATAAAGATAAAGATTATAAAGGTGTTTTATATTCGTTAAAGTAATAAGTAGGAAAAGTACTTAGAATTCAATCTAAACTTGTACTGCCAACACTGGCATACGACGAGCCTACACCAGCACAGGGATACAGCTAACCAGTATACCACTAATCCTAAACTAACTAAGTCTACAGACTCATACCAACCATCCCTGAGTCATGCCCGCATGGAAACTAATTACCAAACCATCAAACAACTGAGCACCCGCCCCAGGCCAAGTCCGTAACCCCTCTGGTATGAAGTCAACCAGTACTAAGCGTAGCTGAAGCCGAGCAAAAGACCAACCCAACCAGGTTCCTCGTCCAACAAAATATAAAGCACTACCACCCAGTCTAAGCACCGTCCCATGAAACCTCCACCACAATAGAAAACCAACAAAAACCAAACTAAACTTACAGGTGGCATAATGGCAGGGAGGAGACGACCCACTTGTCCACCTCTTGCACCCACATGCCAGGCTGTCGACCCTATAAACCCACTTTGCCAGTTGCCTATGAAGAGCGTACTGGTGAGGAGGACCTGTACTCCTGCCTGTCTCCCAAACAAAACAACATTTAAACAAAAGAAATACATAGAGGTAGTGACGGACTGCTAAGGTCAGTGGGGCCTATCTCCTGTCCATGGTGCCATGCCCTCTCCTGCCAAACCTATAACCAAACCAAAGAAACCAAACAAACCAAACAAACACCCAGCATGCAAGACCCAAACAAGTTTACCCAGGTGGTTGTAACCCACTATCCGCACAGGTGGCCATCAGCCAACCGGTCTATTGAGGAGCTTTACAGCAATCAGCAGCTTCACCCAACCTCTCAAGCCAGACTGGAAACACTTAATCAGACCTCGTCCAACCTGACGCAGGCCCGACTGGTGCTCACAGGTGCCTCTCCCCCTCCAGTCAGCCTCCTCCAAGCCCCACATGCCAGATGCCACAGAGCCCATCCAGCCCCCCAGCCCCTCAGACAGATCAACCATCCAATAGCCATAAGACAGCCTATACCTAGCCCTATCAGGCAGCTACTGGTCTTGACTGTGCTAACAGAACCCCAACCTCCAATATTGTAAAGCCAAGAAAGGCCCACCAGCCACTGTCAGGAGCCACAAAGGAGGCAGCACCAGCACCCGGAGGCAATAGCACCAGCCACACCATCTAACCCAGCAAAACTGAAGTTCAACTGAGTCAGGAAAGAGTAAGCAGAGCCAGCTAAAGCCAGCCCCACAAGTCCGAAAAAACCAGACTAAACAATGGGCAAGCAGCACCCCCAACTGACGCAACAGGAAGGGGGAGGGCTAGCGAACAGAAGTAGACAAAGAATGGTAGGCCCCACTTGTAATGGGTGAAGCCACCAACCACAGTCCACAACTGAACCACCCAAACGTACAGGCAACACGAGTGTCTGGCAGCCAATCGTCCCACACCACCCCAGGCAGCAATGAAAAACCACACCAGGGGGTAAGTTTTTTCAGGATTAAAGCCATCTCCACCGAGGCGAGGAGGAAACACCTAACTGAACCACTGCAAATACTGCAAGGACAAACTTCCAAGGGAATGGTGATAAACAACATTATATGGTTCCGACCCTAGAAACGTAACGTAATGAGGAGAGGCAGGGCATGTACTGCCCTGCCAACTGAGAAGTAATGCGGCCGGTACAACGAGTTGAAGACATGGGACGGTCATCAAGCGAACCTGTGGGCATTTTGTATCATGAGAACTAGGAACTCCATTAAAACCCAACATTATGAGCCGGGACAAAGAACGACATGGGTGATCCCCCCAAATACGATATTCCATCCCCCCCAAATTGAACGTGAAACCTGTGAGTAGACGATTGACAGGAAGCCGAAGACATTTTACTGAAAGGGGCTCGTAAGCGACCATAATGAATAGCTCGAGGTGCCAGCATTGTGAAACAACCAGCAATCAACGAAACGAGAAGCAAACAGGTAATCCGCTATGCAACGCCTAACAGACCTTAATACCAAGAACCCTAGAAACTACTGAGCGAACTCCGATATCTCCCCCAGAATCCAAGGCATCAAGGCCCACCATGGGTGCGAAAGAAACACTCGGGGCGAAGCGACAGCAAGGACGAGGAAAAGTACTTAGAATTCAATCTAATTTAATTTATACTAGTACTGCCAACACTTCCATACGACCAGTCCCCCCCACGCCCCATAAAACAAACTATCTAGAAACACACTACAGCAGACCATTCTGCCTCGCAACCGCTCCTCCCAAATATAAATCTAAAAATCACTACCTCTGTGGGCTCACAGGCTCTCGCAGCAACTAGTACCACCCCGGATTAACACGTCTTCCCACCTTACCATCCAGCCACCTCCTCATACCCTTACACCTATCTGTCCCCAACACAATTTGACCTACATACTCAACAAAAGAAACTCCCAACATCCCCCCGTCCTCTTGTAATACAACCCTAAGTACAAATATCCTTCCGCTAACACCACCCCACAAAAGGGGCATCTGGGTTCCTTCAGCAATCCGTTCACTTTGGCCCACCTCAAGACCACCGATGTCCACGTTGCCAGGTTCAGCTCATACCACTGTAAATGCTGGGATTGCCAAAACCGATCGTGACAAATCCATAAACACTGGAGGTGTCTCTCGAAGTATTCCACGAAGGTAGCGCGTTTTCCGGTAGCTTCAGCGGTGAGGGTGGTATCATAACAGGGACAATCACCTCGCCGCTGGTCGGGTAAAAGGAACCACTTCTTTGGTAGTGTCACCTCACCTGGTGAGACACAGCCACTGCCATCATGTCTCTTCTCACACTGGGTGCAGGTCATAGGGTCCCCTATAAATACTGATCCCCCATTCCTTTCCACCATCAGTGTGCTGTCAAAGGGGTTACCTGCTACAACCAATTCTACATCTACCAATCCAACATAGTAAGCGATTCTCAGGCCCAGCCACTGATGATCCATCCCCCAGCACTTCCATCTCGGGGTTGCCGAATCCTTGTACAGATCTTCATCAGTAGGACGTCTTCTAGTATAGCGGAGACATTCAGTCAAGTGGCGTCAGTCTTCCTTCCCGTCACAGCTGTCATGGCCAACCATGCCTGTTCCACTACGGATCCTCATTAAAATGTAGAAATCCATCCGGATTAGGCCTCAGAGGTACCAAGATGCCTTTGGTTCCCGAGCATAATACTTGTGCCCATTCCTAGCATGCCAAGTCTCCCATTTCTCCTTATGGAGCTCCCGAGCTAGGGCTGCATGACCAACCCCAAAGCTAACCCCTTCCCAAAGCAGGGTGTGCAAGGGGTGTCCGGTACATCCCTTAGCCTTTAAGTCGACCATCTTGTTGCCATCAATGCCCATGTGACTGGGAACCCAACCGAAACTAACATGTGAAAATGCATTCAACAGGAGTACCATTACCTCCCACAACTTAGCCGAGTCACCATCCGAAAACATGTTGTCAACCACGATCAGGGCTGGCACACAGTCCAAGAACACCTGAACTGGGCGTCTCTTGGCTATATCCTGTGCATGCCACAGGGTACACACAACAGCAAATAACTCGCACTCCACAATGCTCCAGGATGGGGGAACTGAGTACCTATCAATATGGGTCAAGGCCTCTCTCTCAAATACCACCCTGGCTACACTAGCCCCTTCAGAGCACTTGGACCCATCCATGTACAAAACCACATCCGAAGATGTACAGAGGTCCTTGTATAACACTCAGTGGCGTGCAGCTATCATCGTCTTGCCTTTCTCAATTGAAACCGTCAGGCGGCAGGTGAGCTCCTTCTCTGAACTCTGTCAATGTGCCACCATGCCTTCCTCCTTCTACTGTAACCCTATTTCCCCAAACCATGGATGCAGGTCACAGTACCAGTAATTGATGAACCTGCTGTAACACCTCCGTTGCAGGTACCTTCCCTGAATAGCGACGGGCGGCACCCTGAACTTGGCTAACAGTATGTTGTTTGCCAACCTCGTAGGTGTTCGGAATACTGATCGGAGGCAATCGTTAACGTAGACCTGAATCTGCTTCACATACAATATATGGTCGGTTACAAACTCAAGTCCATCATAGACAGTCGGAAGGTAGGCTGCCTGCACCAAGCGGTAAGTCTCCCATACCCCCAACCTACCAACACTCTCAAACCTCCTCCCTAAACCCGAAATCCTTCTCCTAACACCCAACCCCCTTTCCAACCAATACTTTACATGAGAGGAAAAATTAAGAAATACATTAAACCTGTATCTGAGAACTCATAAGTCCTCCGAAGGCAACACCATTTCTCCTAACAAATCCATTCCTTCCCATGCCTTATCTCCAAACCCAATCCACTGAGTCTTAAGGGCACTGAACCCCATTCCCCTGGCTCTGACTATGCAGCCACAAACTGCAAATATTTCTCACACATGGTATTGGACTGCTTTGCAGGACTCTGCAGCTACCATAATAACCCCGTCATCGACATATGTGACTACCAGCTGACATACACCGGGGGAGTATCGCATGCATGGCCTGAATATATCTGCCACATACCTACCGAAAAGAAATGGAGAAAGGGGCGAGCCCTGTGGTACTCCCTTGCTGACATGGTAGGGGCGAGAGACGCATCCGTTTAAATAAAACAGTACCGACCAACAGGAAGCCCATCGACGGATCCATTGGCAAAGGTATTCGGAGCACCCCCTGGCTACCAGAAAGTCAGATAGGAGATCGATGTCAATGTTATCAAACCCCCCTTCCACGTCCATTGATAAGATAAATCTTTTATAGCACTCATTATGCCACAAGAACTCAAACACAACTGCCATAGTATCATGAACACCCCACTTCCGTCGAGACCCAAATTGTGTTTCCCCCAGATCCAGGCAGGCTGCCAGTCTCAACAGGGCCACTCGCTCCGTGACTTTTGCCAACGTTGGAAGGAGATGTATCATCCTCCACGATTTCATGACATCATACCTAGGTTTATCCAATTTGGGTATGAGCACCACCTCAGCCTTGTGCCAGTCTGGAATATCGTGCCACAATCCATAATCTACCAGGCACTTCAATGTTATCTTATCTCTTTATTTCCAAAACCGTAGGAAGGGATAGCCAATATCATCCACGCCTAGGCCTGTATTCATAGGGGACCTGGAAAGGGCAATTTCTATTTCTTGAGTACTGGCCATATCAATCTTGGAACCCTCCCAAGGGGTGAGGTCGACATGAGACAACTGTTGTGCAATCAGGTCACTAATGTCTGAATGTGTCATAGCATAGGACCCATCTGGTTGTGCCATGGAGGGAAGGGTTCGCTTAGCTTCCAGCTTCCGTGCCAACATAAATATGTCTGGATCTTGGCTCTCAGCTATTCTTTCCCTGATATGCTCGAATCTAGCCCTTAGCAGGCATGCTTGGTACACACATCGGGCTAATTTGTAGTCCTCCATCTGCTTCGCCTTGTGTTTGGAGTATCGACGTAGCCGGGCTACATCCAACCTCATCCTGTCCAACTCGGATGTCCACCTCTCACACTGACCTCTACCAAGCGAGGCTCATGGGAGTGCATCCACCACTTGTCTCATCCCTTCCCATAACTTCCCATCTTCTATCTCTTGCAGGGCGTCCAACTGTTTCCCAATCTTTTCCCATACTGCCTTCTTCCAGGCTGGCCTCCAACGCATGATATTGTCAGGAAGGTCAACTGTCAACTTAAGGGCTTGAGCACTTCGCTCACAGCCAGTGGCATCCAGGTATCGATGCCTGACAAACAGTGCTCGGTGTAGGCAGAGGTCGATTCTCGAAACATCCCAAATGGTAGGTACTGTCGGGAGGACCATGTTCATATCGCATATCAGGGCCATGAACCACTGTTTCAGCCCTCGTCCACCCACATTATTGTGGTCCACATTGGGGTCCCAGTCTTGGTGTCTGGCATTGAAGTCACCAAACACAATATCTGGTTCCCCGAGTTCGTCCAACCATCCAACAAATTGGTCCTCAGTGTAGCCAAGTCGGAAGTAGACTCCAATGAGCATTTTCTTCACCCTCTTTTCCCAATAGCCAACACTGGCACTGCTCTCTCCATGCTTCACTATCTCAAACATCCCACAAATATGGAATCGAACAAACACCTCCATACCCAATTTTGTAACAAAACAAAACAAATCCTACCCATCACCATCTATAGGTACATACAGTCCCTCCGAATCAACCAGTGGTTCAATAATAAAAAACAAATCCATAAAAGAAAACAAATCAAATACCAGCGCTCAATTCCCACTACTCCTCCCTACATTTAATGCCATCGTTGTAATGAGCATTAAAAGGGGGCCTCAACTGATCCACTCGGGTCACAAGGGCCAGAGGCATAGAGGACACCACTATCCTGGTCCCGAGCAGTCCAAAATGTATCTTCCTGGTGGGGCTTAGTGGTGGCTGTAGTTTTTAAAATCCCATGCGCCGAGGAGAGGGAGGGGGAGGGATGTTCCAGTTCCTTACCCTTGGCCTTGTCCGACTTCTGACGCGGTCCTTGATCTTCCTCATCGCTGCTGATCTCAATTAGTCATGGTGTTGAGGACCTTCCATGGCTATGGAGTCATCTTTGGGCCCTTCTCGTCTGACTCCCCTGGTGTTCCGGTTCTTGGCAGGCTCCGTCGGTGGGGCTGCCCCTTGTTTTGGACTTGAGGACGATGGTGTTGGGGGCGATGACCTGACTCCTGGGCATTGTTCGTATCCAGTGAAATAGTCCATTCGGTCACAGAGTCAACATTGTCTCCTAGTGTGTCCACAGGCCTGGCCTACTCCCTCTGAGCATCCAAGCTTGCTGCACATGTGTTCAAGGCATTCGATAGGCTGGTAGGTACATCATCGCGCTATCCCA
>NW_003298770.1:66524-71738 GCF_000151645.1 Tuber melanosporum
TTGGCTATGCGTCATCACAATTTACGATACCAATGCGGCCATACGGGGTGGGCGACCACATGTGGCCTCAAACTAACCAGCTTCCAAGCACTTACTACAAACCTTTAGGGGTCTGTGTTCTTCAAATACCCGGACGTTGCGGGCTCGTTCTCTCAACCAAATTTTTCCCTCAGCCAGCCTTTCTCTGATGGTCTCATTCTTTTCAACCACAAAGCAGATGCCACATGTCGTAGCATTGGCCTGCCTCATGGTGTGCATGGACCCCATAATATCTGGCCTGGACACTGTTACTACACCAGTGTTGGATTGCTCTAAATCAGTACATAGGCCATCAAATGCTGTGCTCCCAGTCCATCTCTCAACTTTCCAAACTGAACCTCTTCCTGTGTCAGCAAGTAGGACGCCAGAAATGAAATTGTTCACCTTCTCCAAGTTCCTCTGAAACTCTAACTCCGGGAGTGACAGTTCTCTAGGTAGGTATCACGAATGTGGCTTGGCATAAAAAAGGTTTTCATGTGACACATGGTTATGAGTCACAGGTATGTTACCGTTTCACACATATGACTCATTTGAGTCATATGACTTGTTATGTGTGGGATTTGTAATGCTTTTGCACATGGCTCAAATATGAGTCATGGGACGTGTGCCTGGCGAGTATGCCTTACGAGTGTGCCTTGTGGGTAAGCCTTGCGTATATGATTTATGTGTCACACATGACCTCATTATGAGGTCATGGGTTTTACGCATATGACTCAGTCGAGTCATATGACTTAATTAATGCGTTATCATTGGTTTTATGAATTTTTGCACATGACCTCACTCCGAAGTCATGGGCTGTAAGCATGTGACCATTTTGGTCACACGACTAGTTTGTTATGATTTGGTTTCGCACATGTGACCACTTTGGGTCACATCATTATGGGCCGGAAGAATACTATATAAGGAGGCCGATGCGGCCGAGGAGGATCGGTTCTTCACACTTGGTTCTAAGTACTTTTCCTACTTATTACTTTAACGAATATAAAACACCTTTACAATCTTTATCTTTATTGCAATGTTATTGTTACACCAAGAAAAGTTCTTCACGAAGAAGAGTTAGGGAAAGCTTACAATAAGAATTGCCAATATAAGACAGAGGTCTTGTACTATTGATAACATAGACCGAGGCCTAGTGCTATCATAAGACGAAGAAAGAAGGAGAAAGAGAAGAGAAGTATCATTGCCTGTCGCCAAGAACTTACCACCTGAGGAGGGATTGTTACATTACAAAGTGTCACTTAGTGCGACACCCAACAGTACAAGATGGCATCCTTTAACCCAGATAGGGAAGGAGATATCGACATCGACGATCAAAACCACAACCTAGAAGGATTCAGCGACGCCCTTGATCACGTTTCAGCATAGCCCTCAAGGGCAGCAAGCCCAGTAATGCCAGAGAAAGGATCATCAGTCGATAGCTCCCCAGCAGAAACTCTACGATCCAAGAGAATGTCAGGATTAGCAGTACCTGGGCCACCGGCCCCTGCTACTCCCGCACCAGGCACTAGCATCCTTGAAATGACTGAAAATCAATTTCAAGCATTTCTAGCAGCAACACGAAATACAGGACAAGGAAATATCCAATGACTGAAAGCAAAAAAACCTGACACGTACGAAGAAGCTAAAGACAAGCTATGAATATTCTTGGCACAGTGCAAAGGATATTTTGCCGTTAATGGATATGGAGAACACCACGATGAGATCAAGATTCCATATGTGGAATCTCTACTAAGAGGACTTACAGGGCAATAGATTATGCCCTTCCAAGATGGAAGAAAACAGAGGGAATGGGTCACATATGAAGAGTTCAAGGCGACACTCTTCGAGCAATTCGGGGATCCCAACACCAAAGAGACAGCAACACGAAAGCTGGAGAAACTCCAACAAAGAAAACAAACCTTTTCGGCATGCTGGAACGAATGCCGACTATTGGAATATGAGGCCGAATTGGATGATACGACTATCTACATCATCCTCCTAAGAAACTACAGCAAGAGACCCCGAGAGGTATGGGGAATCTTTGACTTGCACTACACAACCGCAGAACGATTTGCAAGATGGGCGATCGATAAGGAAAGCAAACTAAAAATGGTTCGAAGCAACTCGGAAAATACTATAGTATACAGGGCGGTCTAATCATCCAGGAATGTGGACGGAACCTTCAAGCCGCAAGCAGCTGGAGGTGAAAGTCGAGCATTACTACCAGGCGAGCTAATAGAATTAGACAAATCAAGAGCAGGACCTGCTCTGAACTGGTCTAAGGAAGAATACACCAGAAGAATGAACAGGAAACTCTGCCTAAGGTGCGGAAAAGCAGGATCAGATATGAGAGTGCAGAAGCCGACCCGACAGCGGGTACCAAGGCACTAAAGCTGCTGGAAATAATCGCTTCCAAAATCAAAAGAGGAGCAATATTCACGAAATGATCGCAGAAGATTCAACGGTGGAAAACGACGAGGGTTTCCAGTCAACGGTGGTCTGGGAGACCCAAGATGTGGACCTGGAAAACCCAACAAATTAGCGAACTACTACATAGCACTACACACGCAAAGAGGAGAAGAAGACGGAGATCAGGTGATGATCAAGACAAAGATATACAATGGAGAAAACGAAGAAACAACAATATACGCAATGCTCAACTCAGGGGCTACTGAAGATTTCATAGACAAGAAAATCTGCAAGAAATATGGCATCCACACCAAACAAGCGAAGAAAGTGAAACAAGTCTACCTCGCTGTCACGAACGTGGCTTAGCATGAAAGAGGCTTTCACATGATACATGGTTATGAGTCACAGGAATGTTATTGTTTT
The DNA here is from genome assembly GCF_000151645.1 of Tuber melanosporum. Classification (NCBI taxonomy): domain Eukaryota; kingdom Fungi; phylum Ascomycota; class Pezizomycetes; order Pezizales; family Tuberaceae; genus Tuber; species Tuber melanosporum. The sequence continues at coordinate 69,375 of NW_003298770.1, forward strand.
ATATAGATATGACTCATTCGAGTCATATGATTTGTTATGTGTGGGATTTGTGATGCTTTCGCACATAGCTCAAATATGAGTCATGGGACGTGCGCCTGGCAAGTATGCCTTGTGAGGGTGCCTTGTGGGTATGCCTTGCTCATATGATTTATGTTTCACACATGACCTGGTTATGAGGTCATGGGTTTCATGCATATGACTCAGTCAAGTCATATGATTTGTTTGTTGTGTTATGATTGGTTGATGGGTTTTTGTACATGACCTCGCTATGAGGTCATGGGTTTTGAACATGTGATCACTTTGGTCACATGATTAGTTTGTTATGATTTGGTTTCGCACATGTGACCACTTTAGGTCACATCAGTACAGGTGGGAAGGATACTATATAAGGAGGCGGATAAGGTCGAGAAAGATAGGTTCTTCACGCTTTGCTCTAAGTACTTTTCCTCGACCTTGCCGTCACATCGCCCCGAGCGTGTCTTTCGCCCTCATGATGGGCCTTGATGCCTCGGATTCTGAGGGAGCTATCTGAGTTCGCTCAGTAGTTCCTGGAGTCTTTGGTGTTGCAGTTTGTTAGGCGTTGCGTGGCGGATTACTTGTTTGCTTCTCGTTTCGTAGCTTGATAGCTTCTCACGAGGCTGTCACTTCGAGCACTTCATCATGGTCGCTTACGAGCCCCTTTTGGTAAAATGTCTACGGCTTCCTGTCTATCATCTACTCCCAGGTTTCGCATTCAATTGGGTGGATTGAACATTGTGTTTGGGGGGATCACCAGTGTCGTTCTTTGGGCCAGCTCATATCTTTTATTGGGTTTTAACAGAGTCCTTAGTTCTCGCGATACAAAACACCCTTGGGTTAGACTGATGACCTTCCCTAGTATCAACGCATCGTACCGGCCACATTAATTTCTGGGGAGGCGGCCTCGCCGGCCCCCACCTCCTCGTTACTACATGATTTTAAGGTCGGAATCTTATGATGTTGTTTATCACTGTTCGCTTGGAGCTTTTGTCCTTGCGGTATATACGGTGGTTCAGCCAGCTATCTCCTCCTCACTACGGTGGGGATAACTTTCACCCTGAAAAATCTTACCCCCTGGTGTGGTTTTTCATTGCTACCTGGGGTGGTGTGTAATGATTGGCTGCCAGACACTCGCATTGTTTGTGCGTTTAGGTAGTTCAGTTGTAGTCTGTGGTTGACGGCTTCACCCATAAGTGGGGCCTACCTTCTGTTTGTCTGCTTCTGTTCATTCACCCTCCCTCTTCTTGTCGCGTCAGTTGGGGATGCCTCTTGCCCGTCGTTCGGTCCGTACCTGTTGCCGGACCTGTGGGGCTGGCTTAGGCTGGCTCTGCTTACTCTTTCCCAACTCGGTTGGATTTTGGTTCGGCTGGGTTGGATGGTGTAGCTGGTGCTGATACCTTCCAGTGTTGGTACTGCCTCCTTTGTGGCTCCCGGCTGTGGCTAGTAGGCCCCCCTTGGCTATACGGTGCTGAGGGTTGGGACTCTGTTGGTGTGGCCAAGACCAATGGCTGCCTGATGGGACTGGGTATACACCGTCCTGTAGCTGTCGGATGGTTGATCTGTCTGAGGGGCTGGGGGGGCTGGATGGGCTCTGTGGAGTCTGGTGTGTGGGGCTTGGGGGGGGCTGATTGGGGGGGAAAAGGTACCTGCGAGCACCGGTCGGGCCTTGGTCAAGTTGGGCGAGGTCTAATTAAGTGTTTCCAGTCTGGCTTGGGCTGTTGAGCGAAGCTGCTGAGTGCTGTAAGGCTCCCTGATGGACCGGTCAGCTGATGGCCACCTGTGCGGATAGTGGGTTGCGACTACCTGGTTGGACTTGTTTGGGTCTTACGTGCTAGGTTTTGTGGGGTTTGTTTGGTTTCTTTGATTGGGCAATCGGCATGGCGGGCGGGAGCAAGGCACCACGGGTGGGAGATAGGCCCCACTGACCGTTTAGGTCTGTCACCACCGCTATGTATTTTTGTTGTTTATGAGTTTATTTTGGGGAACAGGCAGCAGGTACAGGTCCTCCTCACCATTACGCTCTTTGGAGGCACTTGGCAAAGTGAGCTCATAGGGTCGACGGCCTGGCATGCGGATGTGAGAGGTGGACATGTTTGTCACCTCCTCTCTGCCATTGTGTCGCCTGTAGTTTATATTTGTTTTGGTTTTGTTGGTTTTCTACTGTGGTGGAGGTTTTACGAGACGGTGTTCGGACCGGATGGTAGTGGTTTTATATTTCTGTTGGATGAGGAACCTGGTTGGGTCGGTCTTTTGCTCTACTTTGGCTACACTTAGTGCTGGTTAGCTTCATACCTGAGGGGCTACCGACTTGGACTGTAGCGCATGTTGTTTGCTGATGTGGGGAGC